>NC_056716.1:12389788-12662288 GCF_018831695.1 Puntigrus tetrazona
TCTCTCATGATTATTCTGACTGCTATCTTGTGTATGACCTCGCCTGCTTATTCCGACCATTGTCTCTTCGGATCATCCTTGTATTCTGGTAACCTGATTGGATAGATGTTTGTTTTACGACCCATTGCCTGTTTGACTGACTTTGCTATTTGGAAACCCCTTGAACTTGTTTGCCGATCTAACTCTTAACGAACCTCTGCCTGTTATATCTGACTGTTCTCTTGTGGATTGTCCCAATAAACTTCCGCATATGCATTCGCAGCCGTCGTCAGCGTCCTCATTACAAAAATGTACAATTTAGACATATTTCAAAGTTTCAAACGTACAAATCACTACGTATTTTTAGTTAAAAAAACAAAAAAATATTTGTATCTTTTATATAATTGAGATATTCGCATCAGTGCATTTCTATCATTTTGAAAAATAAGCAATTTCGATTTTTAGATTCCTTAACCTAACCCCGAACCCAAAACAATCAATTTTAAATCAAATCAAGGATAAAAATGCAATTGACCAAAATATGCAGGAAAATAGGCATTTTCGTAACAACGTAGCATTTAAAAATATTTTCATAGTCGCTAATTCAGATAAATGCAATTACAATCGTTTACCGCAAAATGGTCAAAAGCATTACCAAAAGTAACCAAAATTACGATGTTTTAAAGCTACAGTCCTCTCTGCAGGGATAAAAATAAGTAAGTTTTGTGTGTTTAAATGCATAAGTACATGTACATTTCATAAAACAACATTTCACATTTTATTTAAAATGCATATAAACTATCACGAGATCACGTTGATTATAAGGTTGTTCATTAACAGTTAAAAAAGAGGCCAGATGTTGGAGGCTTTGGATACCCTTTTAGCTCAGAACAGACCGCGCTATTACTGTACCTTTATTGCTGTTCAAAAAAGTTATGGGACAGCTACTTCAACACCATTCAGAAAAATCGAGTACAAAAATTGCCGGAGCAAAAATGCTGAATCATTCTCCACTGGTGAAACTTAGGGCAATGATGGTTGTAGCCAACATATAAAAGTTAAAAGAGGTAGAAGTAACCATCACTGGACAGAACAGAAAGCCTTACACTTCTGCTTTTATTTGGCAATAAAACAAGCAGCTCTGCTCATGACAGTGTTTTTTTCTTTTAGATGCTTTTTCTTTTATAGTTGGAATGAGTTGGAAAAAAAGACTTCCACCATCTGCCATTACGCCGGTCTGCTTGAGTGACATTTTCCGACCGTGAGATTGTGTCTTTCGGCGAGTATCTGGGAGGTTAAGAGCAGACACTGAGCCCAGCGGTGTCGGCCCACACTACACTGCACCTCTAATTGGCCCATCAGAGCAGTGATGTCAACGAGCTGGTGAAAGAGGAGTGGCCCCGCTCTCATCGAGGCTTTGACTGACAGGAACCTTTAAGGGTTCTGATGACAGATCACAGGATAGCAGGGTGGAAGTCTCTGCTGTCTCTCTTCCCACTCAATAAGTGTTATTTATGCACTCAGACGGATGATGAAATGCTTGTTGGTTGAAAGTCAACTTCGGTTTGACAGATAGTTTATCTCCTGACACTAGTGGGCATCATTTGATGTGCTGTTTGACTTGGGAAATAAAGTAGGACAGATTGCAGGACTCCACACATGATGTGAGAGTTCAATTCGTGAAGATGGAAGTTTTTTCTTTATGAAATGGTATCAGAGTTTGACTTGATCAACAGGTAAAGAAAAGTTTTCAAAAGCAATTAGTACCAGCTCAACTGCCGGTAACAGCTATATCAAGTCTATTAGGTGTGTGTGTATGTTATGTTTTTACTGTACAATAGAAGCAGGCTCTAAAAATATCATTTTAATCTAATTTGACAGAAATACGGAAACATTTAGCTAGTTGTTTTGCTGGTCAAATATGTATACGATACATGCAAGTGTGCAAACACACACACACACACACACACACAAGCACACACACAACACAACAACAAAACAATTAGTATGTTATTTAAGATTATTGAATTCCAGAAACATTGCCAGTGTCCTCATAAACTACCCATGTCTTAAAAACCACAATTATCAACACACACACACACACACACACACACACACACACACACACACACACACACAATTATAAAGCTTGCTTGGGCATAATAGTGAAATTATTGCAATTTAAATATCAATTTTTCATTTTAATTTATTTCAAATGTAGACAGTATTAATTCAATAGGAAATATTTGTAACATTACAGTTACATTATAATTGTTATGTGTTTTTTGCTAAATGTAATGCATCCCCAGTGATAAAAAAGCTTGAACAATCTAAAACAACATTTGAGGATAAACTCGTTTAGCATGTTTTGATCAACCTTTGTTTGTTCAACGGTGACTCGCAAAAACATGTTTTATGCAGTGGAAATATGTTGTGCTTTTCAATTCATAACATATATATATATATAAGCAGTAAAACTGAATTTAAGCATCTTTCCCTTGCACTAAACTGGACTGTGAAAGCACCAGTTTCTGGTCAATCTAAAAATCTTCTTATACGTACGACACTCTTTTGAAGAATTCATACGAAGGGGAATTAAGCAGTGCAAGTTTTCAGACAAGAGTGTTAAGATTTAAAGACTTAAATGTGAAGGTCACATTATTTCTTTAAGGAGCTCTTTCATAACAATTCTTATGGCTGTGACTGTCAAAACTCTCATTTGCAGTGCATCAACAAACACTTGCTGTCATGCATTTAATGTTAGTTAAAGATGTTACAGGCAGCTTTTATTTATTTCTGACTGTGTGCGTGCGTGTGTGTCAGACTTTATAAACATATGCAGGCAAAAGGAAGCCGCTAAGTTTATGTTCTGCTAATTCAAGACAATGGTCTAACAAACTACCTGCTCAGCTCCATATAAATAAGGAAGTTACATCAGCTCCGTATCCTGCGGGAAAGGAAAGACGGGACACCTTAAACTTTGCAGAAAGTGCCCTCCGTCGTTGCTGAGGAATAGGTTAAGTATAGCGTTTGTTCCTCAGATACATCAGGATTGCTTGAGAGCTCATCCGGAAAAGCCCATGTTGATTGGATTGGGTGAATTCTTCTGGAACGAATCCTCCATGTAACTTTTATATAAGCGACTACTCTCTTTCTTTGTTTCTATCTCTCTCTGTTGTTGTGTTATCTGTTTTCCTGTTGGGTACCTTATCTCTGTGTAATATCAGCGCTCCTAACTCATAATGGTGCTGCTCTTTGAATTCACTGAGCATTTTTTTTTTTGGTGGAGGATAGAGATCCAGCATTTAATGGGGTCTGGATCACAGCAAAGGCCTCAGACCTGCATCAAAGAATAAAATAGCAACAGAGCGCAATCATTTTCCATTTCCTGCTATGCGTGATCGCAGCCAAACAGTCATTTGCAACAAAATGCGTCTCTGGATCCGTAAACAATTTTGTCTCATTATGTTTCCCGATAATTTAAGGGAAGCTATTTCCCATCAACACTTGACCTTTTAGAAGAGGATATTAAATGCATTAATGTTAATGTGTTTGTGTGCGTGTGCGTGTGTGTGTGTGTGAGTGTGTGATGTGAGAGAGAAGAGAATGTCTTTTCTGTTTTTAATCCGCAGGTATAATTTAGAAATTTGATTACGTTTTCATGTACAAAAACAGAGTGGGCAGAGTGGAGTAAGAATTGAAGTTTTTGGAGGGAGATGTGACCATATATTTAGAAATAGTCTGATATATATATATATTGTGACGAGTCGGCTGCCCCTCCTCTTTATTGTCACCATCACCCCGTCCTTTATTCGCCGCCCTTCACCAGGCTCCCGACGGGAGTGGGTGTGTTCGAGAGGAGGGGCGTGGTATCGGTCAGGTCTGGCGGCGTGTGACGAGGCACACCTGAAGGGGATTAGCCTTGTCACCGTCGCCGTTAAATACCTGACCGCGTCTCTCCTCGGGAGACCGGTCTCTTCCCCCGTGCATGCACGCTGGTGTCCTCGTGGGTCCAGGAAGGGTGCGCGATGGACCTCACCCGCCGTCCGTGAACACAGAGCTCATCCCACTCTGCCGCCCGGAGAGCAACGAAGCGACGGAGACGCCGCGGAAGAAGCCGCCGCCCCTCGCGCCCCGGACCAGAAAAAGGAGCGTGTGCGACCGCCGGACTCCGCCCCTTACCTGACCCTTCCCCTGGAACACGGCCTCAACCTTCACTTTCCCGCGCGCACGACGAGGACACCAGATCCCCCTTTATTTGGACACTTTTCCCATGGACACTTCATTATTTTGGATTATTATTATTTGTTAATAATAAAAGCCTCTCGAGGCCTGACGCCACGCCCACTGTGTCTGTCGTTGGCTCCTCCCGTCACAGTGGTGGAGAATGCGGGCAAGGCGGAGCTTAGACGGCACAGTTGGGCAACATCTGATGACGCCATCCCCTCTCGCTGGTACCCATGCCGGACGGAGGAACAACGGAGACTCGCTCCCAGCCACCAGGAAGGGTAAGTATTTGCGTTTACTGTCATTTACCCGGTGGCTGGTTGAGCATTCCGACTAATTCCCGGTTTCTCTGTCCCGGTGCGAGAGGAGTTGCCCGAGAGGAATCCCTGCCCCGCCCACTCCGACTGCTGGAGCCTGGTTGAGGAAGGTAGCACTCCTGCGTGGCGGCGACCGCCTGACGGGTTGACGCTTGGGGAGGGAATGTGACGAGTCGGCTGCCCTCCTCTTTATTGTCACCATCACCCCGCCCTTTATTCGCCGCCCTTCACCAGGCTCCCGACGGGAGTGGGTGTGTTCGAGAGGAGGGGCGTGGTATCGGTCAGGTCTGGCGGCGTGTGACGAGGCACACCTGAAGGGGATTAGCCTTGTCACCGTCGCCGTTAAATACCTGACCGCGTCTCTCCTCGGGAGACCGGTCTCTTCCCCGTGCATGCACGCTGGTGTCCTCGTGGGTCCAGGAAGGGTGCGCGATGGACTCACCCCGCCGTCCGTGAACACAGAGCTCATCCCACTCTGCCGCCCGAGCAACGAAGCGACGGAGACGCCGCGGAAGAAGACCAGAAAAAGGGGAGCGTGCGACACGCCGGACTCCGCCCCTTACCTGGACCTTTCCCCTGGAACACGGCCTCAACCTTCACTTTTGCACGACGAGGACACCAGATCCCCTTTATTTGGACACTTTTCCCATGGACACTTTATTTTGTATTTATTTTATTTCTGTTAATAATAAAAGCCTCTCCGAGGCCTGACGCCACGCCCACTGTGTCTGTCGTTGGCTCCTCCCATCACAATATATATATATATATATATATATATATATATATATATATATATATATATATATATCATGTATTATTATTATTATTATTATTATTAAAAGTAAAATTTGTTTTATGTCAAATGTAGTTTACTCAGGTATATACTATATATTCAAAATAATTTATTAATAATTGTCAAATTAATCCTCAATTAACCCTTGTGCTTTGCAAAAAGACCTAACTGCAACCTAATTGCATTTAGAATTATAAATTCTTCTGCAGAAAATGACGTTTTATTACGTTAAAATATTTTGCTGTCTGGCTTATCGAAATGCACAATAATTAGTAAATAATTTGTATAACTTTATATATTTATTAACACGCGAGTATCATATGCACGTCCTTTTAGGTTTACCGTTTTTATTTGGCCTACTATTCATATGCATTTTCACAAGACAAACTAAAACAACTAATTGCTTTGACAATATATAAGTAGTCTCACTTGAACCCCTTTTTTTGAGAAGTGTTTTAGTAGTATCGTTCTATGTTATAGAGGGATCCTTCCAATTTTAGTTGATGGCATGAATTCAGAAATGAAGTTTCTGCAACATAAGTGAAATCCGTTACAGCGCGAGGCTGTGGATGTGTTTAGACAATCTGAAAGCATCCAAATGCACTTTCTACTGAGCGTGTCTTAAGGGCCCGGTTATTGGCGAAGTATTAGCAATTTATTTATTTGTATCTCTGCTACATTTGCTTGTTTACACCCAAATTTGCAAGAGAGTGCAGACCTTGACACGTCCCATCAGAGTCGGTTTAAGTTGCTGTAAAAAGCGGTCGTGCTCGCCTGCCTTGTAAGAGATGGGCATCAAGCCCATTTTTTCTCATAACCTATCTGCCATATTTTAATATTGTGCCTGACTCATTGAGATGCATAGGGGAGAAAGGAGGAAATGGAGATGAAATTGACTGATTCGCTCCCTGGCACAAATAGAAATAAATTCCAAGTGACACAAGGAATTCTAATGATGAAAGCTCCCAGTGGACTATGGAACTATGGGGAGAGAGAAAGAGAGAGGTTTCTTCACACTTACATCATTTCCGCAATATAGGACCTTTAAGCATTTCTGTGGTAAATTTTAAAACGAAACTCTGTGAAAGAACAAATGCACTACAATAAACGCAAGAGCGGAGGTTTACGCCACAGATTAATTCAATCCAAGGGTTAATAAGAGAGCTGAAGTGGTAAAATGAAGTGTTGATGCAGACACGGCAGCGGTATTCAGAGCACGAAACCATGTCAATGTGCTAATGACCCTCACATTAGTTGATTAACATCTTGACCTGGACACAAGCAGAACGCTGGAGAAGAGAAATCCACAGGCTGTTTTAATTGCATCATCCAGTGTTAAGTGCTGTGGCATTACTAATCGCATTAGCTACTCAATGATCATGCATGAAAAGTTAAAAAATGATTGGATGTTTTGAAATAGAGTAACTATTCCTCTGACTTCTCTCAGTCTTCCTTTAGAGTTTGCACAGTTTTGAAAAACTGCAGTGAGGAATATTTTATAGCGACTTTGAGGAGCAGTTGTTAAAAATTCAGGAAAATATCTTGCATCCGGCACTTTTTTTTTTCTTTTCTTCAGCGTGATGGTGTTCAAAACCACCATAGGACTCTGTAGTTCGTTTCTTAGAGGCGACAGCAGGAATGTGATTTACAGAACTCGCGTTCGGAAAAATGGATCATAATTCATAAGCAATTTGATTTACAAGTTATGCATTAGTCAGCTGGAATGTCCTGAATGAATTTTTTAATGACCATGTTTAATTTGCCATAGCAAAACTGCAATCGTGGTGTAAACTAGCAATTCTGGAGATTTTGCAGGCATCCAGAACAAGAACACTGAGGTTCAGTTTGGCAGCCAAAAATCAGTTTGTTGTTCTGTTCCAGCCTCTGAGTGAAACTTAGTGAACCTCTGCACTATGTTGCTGCTATTGGCTTCCTCTGAGCTGCTCTTTTTGTCTGTCTTTATTTTATAATTCACTCTGACTTCTCTCCCACTGGTTTAAGTAAAATCTCTGCCCGGTTTAAAAAATAAACAAAAAGTTTATTGAATATGCTCCAATAATTCCAAAAAAAAAAAAAAAAAAAAAAAAAAAATATATATATATATATATATATATATATATATATATATATATATATATATATATATATATATATATATATATATAGATGATTTCACCAATCAAGTTCATGTTTAGGTCTTATGCTTAAAAACAAGAGTGATCAGATCTGTTTCATAGGGTAAATCTAATACCATGACCCCTGTGGCCTGGTTTTGGAGCCAAGAAGATTCATTTTGGATTGCTCGCATTTCATAAGGGGGACAAAGAGGGACTGACATTCTTAGGCCACAAGCCAAAAGAAATAACATTAATAAAAAGTTTCTCTTGTTGATTCCTTTAGTTGGACTGCATACTATATATATATATATATATATATATATATATATATATATATATATTAAAACTGAGTGTCCTGTCCTTCTCTTTTTTTTAAATTGAAACTACTGGCATGTGGTGGCATTTTGAAGCAATACAATACTTTCTTGAGCATTTATAATAATATATGTTTTAATTTAACCCCAGCTAACCTAATTAAATGTTTTTATTTATTTATTTTCAAAACTAATTTATTGCATTTTTTTGGTGAAATTACTAGTAGTAAGTATTTATACTGGTTAATAAAGCACCAATTCCTGTTTACATACAGGTGCATCTCAATAAATTGGAATGTCATTGAAAAGTTTATTTATTTCAGTAATTCAACTCAAATTGTGAATCTTGTGTATTGCATAAATTCAGTGCACACAGACTGAAGAAGTTTAAGTCTTTGGTTTTAATTGTGATGATTTTGGTTCACGTTTGACAAAAACCCACCAATTCAATATCAACAAATCTCAAAAAAATTAGAATACTTCATGAGACCAATAAAAAATAGTTTTTAGTGAATTGTTGGCCTGCTGGAAAGTATGTTCATTTACTGTACTGCCTCAGTTTGGCATGGCATGGATGTGATCAGTTTGTGGCACTGTTGAGATGGTGTGGAAGCCCTGGATTCATTGACAGTGGCCTTCAGCTCATCTGCATTTTTTGGTCTCTTGTTTCTCATTTTCCTCTTGACAATACCCCATAGATTCTTGCCAGTCAAGAACTCTAACAATAGTTATTTAACCAACATTTGGTGCTTTTGGCAGTGAGGGCAGGTGCCAAATCCTGCTGGAAAATGAAATCCGCATTTTCAATAAGCTGGTCAGCAGAAGGAAGCATGAAGTGCTTCAAAATTTCTTGGTAAATGGGTGCAGTGATGTTGTTTTTCAACACAATCGATCAACACCAGCAGATGACATTACACATCAAATCATCACAGACTGTGCAAACACTGGACTTCAAGCAACTTGAGCTATGAGCTTCTTCATCCTTCCTTCAGACTGTAGGACCTTGGTTTCCAAATGAAAAACAAAACTCGCTTTCATCTGAAAAAAGGACTTTGGACCACAGTTCCTCTTCTCCTTAGCCAAGGTAAGACACCTCTGATGTTGTCTGTGGTTCAGGAGTGGCTTAACAAGAGGAATACGACAACTGTAGCCAAATTCCTGTGTGTGGTGGCTCTTGATGCCTTAACCCCAGCCTCAGTCCATTCCTTATGAAGTTCACTCAAATCTTTGAATTGATTTTGCTTGACAATCCTCATTAAGGCTGCGGTTCTCTCGGTTGGTTGTGCATCTTTTTCTTCCACACTTTTTACTTCTATCCAGCATGCTTGTATACAGCACTCCGTTTACAGCCAGCTTCTTTGGCAATGAATGAATGTGGCTTAGCCTCCTTGTGAAGGGTGTCAGGGATTGTCTTCTGGACAGCTGTCAGATCAGCAGTCTTCCCTATGATTGTGTAGGCTAGTGAACCAAACTGAGATACCATTTTGAAGGCTCAGGAAACCTTTGCAGGTGTTTTGAGGTGAATAGCTAATTGGCATGTCGCTTTATTCTAACTTGTTGAGAACTGGTCAGTTTTTGTTAAATGTTAGCCAAAATCACAATTAAAAGAACCAAAAGCTTAAACCATTTCAGTCTCTGTGCTTAGAATTTATTTAATACATGAGTTTTACAATTTGAGATTTGATACAAATTGATACAAACTGATCACAGGGCAAATGACCATTTATATATATATAACTGATACATGATGTGCAAACCCATTCCGATCTTTATATCATGAAACCAGCTCTGTATATATGGCTTTTTTAATGTAGTAAACTTGCTTGGTTGCTCACCCGGTACAACGTTTAGTGACAATAAAAAAGCTTGAACACATATAGAAACAAGCTAAAATCTCTAATGCTCTTGATATCTCTCTGCAATAGACCATTAACCATTTAGTGTCATTTACCGAACGTTTAATTTCTGAACATGATACATACTACAACCAATGTAATAGAACATCGCCAGATGCACGCTCATCTGTTTTGGATGGCTTACTGACTAGGCATTTCATTTTGAAAGTGTTACAAAGAGTGTAAGAGTGCAACAAAATATTTTGCAGAAATGTCACCACAGGCATGGTTTTCCAATTAATATTTCAACTGTTGTGTGGCTATTATTATTATAGCTTTTATTTTTAGATTGTTAATCATGAAATCATTAGTAAACACTCCAAGCATAATAACAATTGCAAGCATTGAAGTTCACCTTTAATTTAACGAGGCTAAATACATCTCACTCACAGATCATTTTATGTTTCATTAGTAAAGTCATTTCAATTTCACTGACCAACAGTGATGATGTTCGAGAGAATTTATTTAAGTTGTAATTAGTCCATCCATTTGACTCATTCAGGCTGATTTGCAAACATCTTAGGTGGTCATTATCTCACCGGCAGTGCAATTAGCCAGTCACAACAAAACAAAGGCAATGGGCCAACTCATGTGACTTTTTGATAATGTCAGTTTCTTGTCCACAATTTTTTCGATAGGACGTGTTTCATCGGAGAAGAAACCGCAATGGAAACCGACGGTGAATGACCAGTATGTAGGTCTTTTTTTACCCTGATGCATTAGTCCCAGGGTCTGTCTACAAGGTGTTATTCAATACCTTACACGGCCCTTGTTTTCCATCAACTGAAAATATCAAAACCAGAAAAGCTGTTCCATTTTCTTGACCTTTTCTGTTTGAGTTCATTGACCACAGGGGTTCAGGGCTCCCTGTTCACAGCTTAAACAGTGTCATCTTGTTGTCTGTAATGGACGTTTCCCCATGTTGTCATCTTCATGCTCGACTGTGGATGTGTAAACAAAACTGCAAGCGGAGAAGAGGTTGTGTGCCAATTTAGAAGAGACGGCACCGGCATGTCAACAAGCAGAAATGATTGTTCTCTACCTTCTTGTCTGATGACATCACTGCAAGCTTGCTGAGAAGGGAATAACATTTTCCTCGCTGCACGCACCAGCAGCAAAATTAATCCATTTAAAATCACCCAAGGAAGTTTCGTGTGGTGAAAACTAGAAGCTGTAACTACATTTCTGCCTCGCTTTGACAGCGAGAGTCTCGAGTCTCAGGGTCTATAGAATCCTCCAGCTTTTCGACATTGTATCTACATTTTCATACCGCTCAAAAAACCACATGTATTTATGAGGTAGATGATAAAATATTCTTATTAAACCATATATGTTTTCTTTATTTTGGCAGGCAGTCGTATTTCACATTTAGTAGAGTTCGCGTGAAAGAATTGCTTGCAAGAGAACATTGTCCAGGACCCAAGAGTAAAGAGAGATTATGTAGTAACAGATGAAATAAATGTTTGTTCCAGGCTTCGGGTTTCTGCCAACATTGGTTTCTGGTGTACAAACTAAATAAATAAAAAAGTAATAATAATCTGGCTTGCTATTCTTCCTAAGCAACATAACTATCATTTTAGAGTGCTCTATCGGCATACAAATTGTGATACGCATTGATTTAGCTGTTAGCACGTTGCTAAACTAACACCGCTATTCCCTGTCATGACTGCAAACTGGCCTAGATAACAAAGACAAATCGCAAATCTTGGCCAAATATATTTTGGAATGAAATATATTAATATAATATAATAACTTTTCTATATTTACATTATTAAAGGAGTGCATGCAGTCTTTTGACCTAAATAAGTTATCTTAGAAGTGTTTACAGTGTTTACATAGGGATTGTGCCTATTCTGCCCAAAAAACAGCCTAAATAGGCAGCTCTCTGGGTTCTGGAACGGAGCCACAGTGATTTTACCGTTGCTCATGAATTTTTTATTGGCACAGACATTTCTCATGTTGTTCGAAACAACTCATGATGGCAGCTGTTTTCTCTTATTCTCTCGCTCTCTTCCTCTATCTCAAAAATAAACCCAGAACAGGTTCAATCGATGTTTAAGTATGACTCTCCGTCTGCTAAACCACTGCACCAGCTTTCACTGCCCTCATGTGGCTCCTGCAATGCTGCCTAGATTATCTAGAATGATCAAAAGAACTGCAGCTTTCACATTTGGGGAGATCTAAGCTAAGCTCTTATTAATTCTTAAGACGGTCAATTTAAATAACCCATGTTATGCTCTAATAAAACTGGTATGAGAGTGAAGAATTTTATGAGGGTGCTTCTAAGTCCTAAAATAAAGAGAGACAATAGGTTATTACCTCCAGGTATAATCATGATTTTGCAGTACTAATTTTCCACCGGAAGAGGTGCTGGTGCCGGAGCCAGTTTCTTGAAGCATTTCGTACATTTCCACCAAATGATTTATATTTAAAGGAATAGTTCACCCCAAAAAATGGAAATGATCATTTAACTACATTTGTGTTGTTCCAAACGTTTCCTATATGCAATACATATAATACGAATTTTTCGGTCCCACTTTGTATTATGTGGCCTCAACTACTATAGTACGTACTTACATTAAAATGCATCATTTTATATAATTCACTTATTGTGTACATACATGTTTGTACATTATGTACATTGTGCTTATTTTATGTTTTCATTTATTTATTAATTTTTTTTAATTTTATGTAAGTAGATAGTAGTGAAAGGCATTTTTTCCAAGTATTTAAGTCTAAAAGGACACAGGACCCACCTTGACATCCAAAAAAACTATATATATATATGTGTGTGTGTGTGTGTGTGTGTGTGTGTGTGTGTTTATATATAATATATGTATACACACACACACACACAGAAATGCGCTTCCATAGCTACATGACTTTATTTGTTTGCCTTTGCAGTATTACAGAAATGTAAAGGAAAAACCTTTTAATATCAATGAAATTTATCCATTAAATAAAAGGTTCTTTATAATTTAACAGTTCTTTAGATTTTTTAAGGATAATGATTCCTTTTGAAAGGTTCTTTGAGGACCAAAAATGAAAGGTTTTGAAAACCTTTTTTTTTTTTTTTTTTTTTTTTTTTCAACTGTCAATTACTAACATTTTACTATTCCTGTAATCAAAGAACGTTGTTCCAGGATCATCCCTTTTGGTGAAACCTATGTAAGACCAGTTTGTGCCCATGACTCCTCACTCACAGTGCATTAAAAGCCACTGTTTATCTTTAGCGACAACCCTGTGCAGGTGTGTTGGTTGAACATGACCGGAAAGTGATTGCGACATTTTTTTTTTTCCATTACCAAATTATATTATGTGGTGCGTCACTAGTGTTTTTCCTTTCTTGACAGTGAAGCAAACGGGAGGTGCAGTCTCAAAGCAAAGGAGAAAGAAACCAAATTAAACCCAATCAGAGGCATGACAGAGCACTTCTGTGGGCTGATGATAAGCCCACCACATCCCTGCCAGAACCCTGGACGAGCGGAGTGATTCGAGATCCACCGACTCCCTCGCTGGCTGTTGTCGGCCACCTGTGTCCATCATCGTCCGAGACGAGCCAGGGTGATGCTCCTGTGGAGAGAGCCCAGTTTCCCCTGATGAATGGGCCGACAGGAAAAAAGGACAGATAAATACCCTGCAACGTTGGAGAGGAAAAATAAGAGAACAGATGCTATGTGCAACACAGAATGGGAAAGCGGTGCAATTGCGTTGAGATTGCATAGCATTGAGACTATGGAGAGGATTTCAACATAACTTCAAAGAGAGAGTTACTGATGTATGAAACCTCTGGAAAAGTTGCTAGAAAGACCCTTTTTACCCAGAGGCTAGCTTAGACAAGTGTGTACCATATTCTATGTTAGTGCAGGTTGCTTTAAGACATTTAACAGCATCGATACCAATTAAGTCAATACAGTACATACTGTCAAAATCGCCAATTTTGTGACGAAAAATGGGATATAAATACTGGATTTGGGATTTTTGCCAACAAAAACAGTCAGAATAGTAAGAAAAAGTTTGGACTGTGATGTTGCGCAATACTACGTTGTTGTTTTTTTCCTGGCAGATATTCGCTTCCATAGCTACATGACTTTATTTGCTTTTCCGAAATTGTATTTACAATTAGTTAATGTTATAGGTAGCTATTGAAAGCGTAGTATTGTGAATATACAGGTGCTAGTTTCTTGCTGATTTTGTTGGTGATCTTCAAGAGTTTTTAACTTATGTTGGTTGTTCAAGCCTGAACACCAGCATATATATATATATATATATATATATATATATATATATATATATATATATATATATATATATATATATATATATATATATATATATTCAGTTTTTGCTTGGATCAAAATGAAGGGCACTAATATATAAAAAATGTAATTTATATTTCAACTTCCTTTTAAGACATAAAAAGTCATAAAATGTCAGCATATTTCAACTCACCTGTTCTCTCTCTTACTAAACTGCTATCAGTGACCACAATGCCATCTATTTTGTAGAGTATTTAGATATGAGCGATGACGGGGGAAGGGGGGTCACCGGGACGCTGGGTACATCAAAGTGAATGAATAGATAAAGAAAATAGCTTCTCTTTAAACATATTGTTCAAACAGCATCAGAGCCGGAATAACAAACATTTTGACTCTGAATAGGCAAAGTTGACAGTAAGTGGGCTACTTATAAATGTGTCTAAACAAACTAAAAAAAGGCATTTCTGTTCCCTGCCCAATTTTCTTAATACATTTGGTAACACTTTCTATGAAGCATTTATGCATTATAAAAATACATTATAAGGTTACCTAAAAGATGGACTACAAAAGATCCCAAAACATACAGCCATAGGCTTTATTCTATGCTTCCACTGACATTGAAGCACATCACTGAGAGCAAGCATAAACTCAACTGATGGGCTTTTTTTTTTCTGACCTTGTAACAGTGAATTATAGGGGTGCCTTCTTTATGAAAAATACATGCTGCCATGTTGGCCAAGAAAGCATCTTAGGAAACAGAATAATTATTCCATCTATCTTTTGTAACATCCTTTGTGCAATTCCTTTAAATGTAAGCATGTTTTTTTTTTCCCCGCTCTCTCTTGGACTGCTTTCATTTAACATTGTCTAAGTGGTTTATTGTACGCATTTTCTGAGAGACCCGATCTCATATCTATTTTTATACACACTGAATGAAAAGCGTTCATGGTTCATGCTCAGAATTTTGCCATGTTTTCCTCGAGGAAAAGCAACAGATAAAATGGATGACAAAAAATTTTATTTAGCATCTTGAGTGACACATATATCATACAGTATTCAGTAGGTGAAATGTATTTTGTAAATTCTGAACTGTTGAAAGCGTTGCGCATGCCTTAAGATGACGTACTGCTTCCTTAGCATTTTTATTAATCGACAGCTTGAGTATGAATACGATGCAATAATTAACAATGTGCAAAACATTTCATGTATTTATTTTTGAATCATTCTACATATTATTTAAATGCTCAAGCGACTACTTTGGACACCGGTGCGGTCAATGGCTCATAACATAACTTTTTGGTAATAAAGATAAGAGTAATGCAACTTTTGAATCTTTTGAAGAGTTTCTACCACTTCTTTATTTGTGAATTTCAAATTCAAATACTGTATTAATGTTTTTGACTTCATCTCTTGAGCCAAAAACAAAGAAAGCACTAGTTTACCGATAAATTTATTAACGCAGCTTCCTGCTGACACATTCATAATCATTACTACAGTATGCTTTGGTAAACTTTATGCTTATTAGGCTATGTGGGCAATTAAAGGCTCATTATTATGACTTATTATTATGGTTATTATCATGATTATTATGGTTTATTAACAGCACTAGTGTTTACCTCCATTTCCGCACGAGTCGCTTGACATCGAGAGTCTTTTCAGAGGACAGATTTTATTTTTTAAACAAATATTCCACTTTTTTTGCTCAAAAAACTTTTCACATGCAGCGTTCAAACATCCTTTGTAGATTCCCTCTCCATGGCATGCCACGAGTATTGAAACAGATTTCTTTTGGTAACGTTAGACAACACCGCGGAGTGTAAAGACAATTCATTCAGACTTTTTGAGGGAAGCTTAAAAGGAAAAAACCCATGGCTGCAGCAGGTGCAGCGATATCACACGGCGCCTAAAAACAGCCAGACCCTCTCCCTTGCACGGGGGGGCATGTCTACAATTTTAAATATGAAAAAAAAAATGAAACACTTTGTTCATTTTTGAACGCGACGCTACTGGCCTAATTGGAATTAATGATGTATGCTGTGCTACGCTAAAAGTGCTATCGCCAGACCAAGAGATCGGCTAAATAGATTCCAAAAATGACAAAACTCAAGTTATTAACTCTGGGGGAGTTGGAAAATGAGCCTATTTGCGACAAAAGCGGAGTGTTCCTTTAAGCTAATGTTTCCTGTGGAGCTCAGAGTCTCAGCTTTGCTTACACTTCGACACACTCTCACCAAAATCAAACACACTTCTGTCTCTACAGGAGGTCTTCGGTACCTCTAATAAACAAGCTTTCAACAGCCATTAGACTTCTAAATATGTGCTTCTATAACGCAGCGGCTACATCAAGCAAGTGAATTCAGGATCTGAAAGTACAGTGCAGTACAGGACAGTACAGTACAGCGAGTTTTAAAATACACCGCTAAGTGTCAAATGTGGGTAAAAGTTATGTGCCAGATGACATTGTTTTTAACATTTCATTATTTGTCTGGATTTTTGCAGCTATAGTTATGATGAAGACGTTATTCATCGCAGGTTTTGCATATCAAACAGCATGCTTTTCAATTCTATTTTTGTTTTTTTGTGATTGCACTGGATTTGGTTTTCGTATAATAGACTTAAAATCTGACTTAAAACACCATTGCATCACTACTTTATTCCCAAATGCCTTAGTGCTGTCAAATTAAATTTTCACACTTTAAAATAGTCAATAATTATTTTCTAATGCGTGACTGATTTCGTAATTTCCCTACGAGTTACTGAGTAATCACTAAGTATCGTCTTTGTAATGAAGGAAAGATAATGCATTGCATTCAGGTCTTCTGAATGAGTGTCAGATATCTCTGAGGGACGCAGGTACTTTATGTTGGAACAGAAGGGGATTAGACAGCAGGTAAGATAAAAGTCTTTTGTTTACTTGAGAAGCAGGAGAATGGTTCACGTAAGAGAGCAGTTTCATAGTTTCGTAGTAGATGATCTTAAAGTAACACGTTTTTGAATCTTGTAGGACGACTGGAGTGGCATACACCTCAGCAGATGGAGACACTTGGATAACTGGGGGGGAAAACAGGAGGTAAGCAACAGGTAGGTAGCATTTGTATAAGCAGAACAAGATACGAGACGAGGATGAGATGTGTGCATTTATACTTATGCGATCGTTGAGACTGGATGGTGGCAGATTCTGGCCAATCCATGACATATGTTTTGCATTGTTTGTAATCATATATGCACCACCATCACCATCGTTGTTAGTCTGTTCCGTACAGAATTCAAAATTCGAGAGTTAAAGACATTTGAGAGTAAGAGTTTTGTTTTCTTCTTCTCTTTTGAGAGAGAAAGTGCTGTTCTGTTTGTGCATGGGGGTCAATAGAAATTAATCGGATATAATCCAAAAGCTCATAGGATCGTGTCTCTTATGAGTAAGTGAATTAGCAGCTGGTGAGATTGTACCACAGGCGGTGCAAAACACACACAGTCCATCTGTCTTTAACTATACGTGATGTGTGTGATGCTGTGTGCAGATAATGCATAAATTTATATATTCAGATAAATTCAGTAAAAAAATAATAAATAAATAAATAAATAAATATATATATATATATATATATATATATATATATATATATATATATATATATATATATATATATATATATATATATATATATATATATATATATATATATATATATATATATATATATATATATATATATATATATATATATATATATATAAATATTCTATCCTAAAACTATTGCTTCCAATACATCTAGTTCATTTTTTAAAAGCTACTGTGTTAAAATATTTCCCTATCTGAGTTTATGCAGAGACAACTATAACTAAGCCATCCGTTGGATGATTTCCCCAAAGACTGTAAACACTGCGGCTCTGAAGTGCTATCAAACCTCTGTTTGTTTTTAGCCAGGAGTCTGTGTAATTCCTGAAGAAAACTAGCCGTTAGCATTCGCATTCATCTCTATACTGTAGCAGTTGCTTGACTGGTGTAGAATTAGCAATAGAAATCTGCCATGTTTGAATCAGATCTGCCTCCAGGGTTTTTTTGGCTTCATGACACAAGCACGAAAAACGGATTCATCATAATATGGCCTTTTAAGCTAACCAACTAACCTACTGACTTATTTTTATATGTGTTATTTTTATTTTATTGTTGTTATTATTATAATTACGGTGGACGCATTTGTTTTTGGAAAAGCAACACAGAATTCGATGTCGAACTAGGAACATTTTGAGCTTCGCAAAATCAGGTTTTGCAAGCTTGAATCCTTTCTAAGCACAAACTAGTTATTCAACTATTCTCCTTTCAATCGCAGATGAGCATGTTATGCATATTTCCAGATATATTTCAATAACTGCAGAGGCATTGATATTTATATTTTAGTCAGTTCTGAAACTTGTATGTGGGGGTGTTTATTTATTTATTTTTAACTGCAGAGAAACCTTTCATTTGCGTAAAATATCAAGAATATTTTGATTTTCCGTTTCATTACCCCTTTACATGAACAATTAGTTTGCAGGATTAGTATTATTCACAATAATAATACAAATATAATGCAATATTTATGCATTTTCTTTGAATCGCATGCATAAAAAAATTAAAACGGTAAAACAGCGGGGGAAAAAAAAATCTCCTAGACCTATAGTGTACTGACGAAAGAGAAATATAAGGCAGAGACTATGAAAGCATGAGATCTCTTTGATAGAAGCCTGTGACAGGACTGTTGCACATCTCTGTCCTGTCACCGCTGCTACAGGCCACAGTGCATGTAAGAGCAGATAAATGCATCTGGAAAAATCTCTTTTTGAACCTGGACACACAATAGCTCACAATGACAGCGCAGACACTGCCCTTCTGACTTGGTCTGACAGAAAAATGCCAAGTTTTCATGCTTTTCATGCTGTTCAAGGCTTTTTATCTCTCTCTTTTCTCGAAAAACATGCCTCTGAGATGAGAGGCATAATTCAGAACGTTTTTATTCTCCTCGTTCCCTTCTTACGTTGCATTCGCTCTCATTTTGAGTGGAGAGAAAATAAATGCAAAGAAAGAAGGAAAGAAAAGACACCAACGGGCCACTAAATGAATACTCTCCACCTCAGGTTAATGCACTTCATTAGAGGTCCATTTTGCATGTTGTGCTTAATTTAACAGCCTGGTGGGCCTTGAGGGGAATTTATCTGACATTTTGTTAATGCCAAACCCTGCACAGGAAGCTTACATCGTGATTATGAGAACACTTGCAGTGTGTTTATGAGAGAGACAAGAAACTGAGCGAGAGACACAGGGCTAGAGAAGAAGCTAGATCAGCACGCTAATGATGAGTTAAAGCCCAGGGATTTGACAGACAGCGTGGGGGAAACGCTGATGGAGAGACTGCAGATCTTTCCTCTCCAGACCGATAAAATGGCATGGCTCACACTAGATTTTAAGCATGCACATTTATTACTATCAGGACCACTATCGTCAAAGATGACTGACGATTAGCATACAGTAACCAAGCGCTATTGTATTACCAACCTGATCTCTTAAAAATATGTACATCTGTGCACTTTTTTGCAACACATTTTTACGTACCTCACTTCACGTTTAGCCGGGGTTTCGAAGAGAAATGTCCACTGAGTAAAAAGACAGAATCGGGTGATTCCTTTAATAACTTCTGTTATCAGTTTGAGAGAGTTGTAGGCATTACACATCACAGTATGAATGATGAGTCAATTTCTCCAAATCTAAACTAAAATCTCTGGGATTTTCTTTTATTTACCATTTTATTATTGGAATAAACCAGCATCCTTGGGGCTTTTTATATTCAGACACAGCATCTGGGTTTACAGAATGTTCGATTGATACTTACTGGATGGCACATTAATCTGTGATTCATGTTCTAATATTGATTGAAACGCCACAGATTACATTCCGCTCTGGACCGTGCTCTCTACAGCTCTGCAAATGAAGGTTTGAAATGTTCTCCATCATAACAAAAAAAAACTTTTGTTAACTTTGTCTGGTTTAAAAATGAGCTTTGCCAAATTAAATGTTGTTTAGAGAATATAAAACCATGCATATGAACCGTATTTTAAATAAGGTACCTACATCTTTACAGCAATAATTACAGTTGAACATCATGAATATGATGATCGGCCATGCCTTACACTTCACTGTAAAAGGCATAGTCCATCCAAAAATGAAAATACTTCCTCATGTTGTTCCAAACCTTTATAAATTTCTTCTGTGTTCAAGATGGTTTGCTGAAGATAAAGCAAACATCAGAATGGGAAAGAAAGGTGATTTATATTGACTTTTTACATGACATGGTTGTGTCAGGAACTACTGGGAATGAGGAAATATCCTGCGAATGGTGGTTCTGTGAGCAAATGGTGATGATGGAGGCCAAACTGATTAAGGATTATAGAAGGCCTATTCAAATAACCGCTCATACAACTGAGGTGCATGTCAGACCTTCTAAAAGATGGACTTTAGCAGCAGAAGACAACGTTCCTGTCAATTCACACGGGCAAAAAAAATACAAAAATTGCACGATAGAGTCAAAATTTGGCATAATATGAAACCCACCTTAATGGCTCAGGCTGCTGGTGGTTGTGATGCAGTGGCGTGGGGATGTTTCTTGGCAAACTTTGAGCCCTTAGTACCAACTAAGCATTGTTAAAATGCCACAGCCTACCTGAGTAATGTTGCCCGTCCCTTTATGGCCACAGTTTACCTATATTGTGTCGTCTACTTCCAGCAGGATAATGCACCATGTCACAAAGCCTATGTTTCTTGAACTTGATAATGATTTTACTAAAATACTGTCCACAGTCAGTTCTTTTAGAATATGGTGGAATGGGAGATCTATACATCTGTCTAGGTCCAGATTCATGTTTATCAGTGTTCATGATCTCTTCTCGTTTCCATTTGACTCCATTGTGGTATATATAATGGCACTTTTCATTATTCAATAAATAAATCAAGTGCTGCTCTTTTTTTCTTGTTGAATATCTCGTTTCACCAGCAGATGAATCTGATAACAAAAAAGCAAATGGCTTATGAACAGCATGCCATGTTGACCCTAGACATGTTCAGATTTAAAAGCATGAGCATACATTTAAATGGTAAAGGAAGCAAAGAGGCTCTCTAGCTTGAAATCGTTTGCATTGTCACAAAGGCCATGACTCTCTAAAGTTGATTATGTGGTAGTTTTGCCTATTCAGTTCCCGAGGTCAATGCTTATTAGCACAGTCCTCAAACACTTTAACATGAGCAGAAGAAAGGTCAGCGAAAACAGAATGAAAATATGCATTGTAGCAGTCAGAAGTTTTAGAACTAATTATTCAGTCTTTGCTGGTAAGTTATTTCAGACTTAAACTGACAATGAGGAGAGGAAATTAGACTCATCATGACAGTGCATTTCTATAGATAGCTCCGCTAAACAAGCTGGTGATATGGATGTAATGCTCTGAATTTAAATGATTCACATTATTACTCCTGATGAAATGCACTGAAATGCTCACACATATGCACAGATGAGACTGAACATGATGGCGTAGTTTAAACAAAATTGATCGGTTTGTCATTTCAAAAGCCATATGACTGTAAAAAATGACTTTGCTGTGTATGACACACACGTGTTTGGTGTGCATATAATATGAAGTTCACATGCATACTAGATCACATGTTTACGCATCTTCCCCACAACCCTATGCACATTCATGATATTAAGTAGTGTCATAATATCTGAATTTATTTAAAGTACATATATATATTCCATGCCAAACAATAGCTTTTTGGTTTGTGTTGTATTCAACGGCAAATTTTCCTGTCTGTAGAGTAAAATATATATTTTTTAAGTAACCAGTGGGTTAGGATTATAAAGTTTTAGTGGATATTGAATGGTCAACAACATGGAAAAATCATACCATTCATGCTAATCATGGGTTACATTGACAACTACTATTTATATTTTGGCATTTTAATGGCGGCCTCCACATTTTTCTTGTTTTATCCTTAATTCATGGGGACAATGTATAACGTCTCGGTTACGTATGTAACCCTCGTTCCCTGAAGAAGGGAACGGAGACGTCACGTCGGATGACCGACGAATTGGGATCTCGCTTCGAGAGACCAATCTACTTCGAGTGTATCTAAACAAGCCAATTGAAGATTGGCATGCGCTAATCGCATCCAGCTGCCGCTGATCACAGCGCGTGTATAAATAAGCAGCGGGTGCAGCGCATATTCAGGTTTTCGCTGAGGAGCCGAGCTAGTGACCCGGCCCCTTCAGCAGAGGTGCAGCACCGTGGCGACGGGACGTGACGTCTCCGTTCCCTTCTTCAGGGAACGAGGGTTACATACGTAACCGAGACGTTCCCTTTCAGTCGGTCACTCCGAGTCACGTCGGATGACCGACGAATTGGGATCCCTACCAAAACGCCATGGACGCTGCCTCTTCCAGTGTCCTGTGGGAGCCCACAAGCCCCCTCAGTCTATCGGCGTAGGCCGGGGCTCAACCACAAGAAGCCAGCTACTTTTGTAACACTACCCATTAGTAAGACTGGAACACTGGGAAACGTCCCACGTTCTAGTGAACAGGGACGTCGCGGAAGTCCAGCCTTCCCGTAGGAGGTCTCGGAACGAATACGCATATGGACAGTATTTCAGTTTGCATATGGAAAATTGGAGGTGATTGAACCCTCTTAGACGGGCAGAAGGTCTGCCGGGAAACACGGGCTCTAAGGCTATGCCGTGGAAATACACACATAAAGTCCTCTTGGGGTACTTTACATGGCTCCCAGCCCTCACCGGTTCTCACGGATTCATCGAGAGGGCCTGGCGCCGGATGCTCCGCAACATCTGGCTGCCGAGGGAATGGAGGAGCTCGACAGGGTCTACTGTATGGACGCTCTGGAGCGGTTAACAAGCCGACCAAACCGGCCTCTCAGTGCTTCTACCAGTTTGAGGTGAGAACACAGGAGGATACCGGTTCCACACGTAGGCTATAGAATCTAGCAATCGTGTTGGGGGTCGCCCAGCCCGCAGCTCTACAATCTGTCAGCGAGGTGCCACGAGCCACCGCCCAGGACGATGCAACACTTGCTGAGTGTGCCCGCAACCTGAAGGGGGGGGCAGGGCATACCCTGTGCTTGGTATGCTAGGGTAATGGCGTCCACTATCCAGTGAGCCATCCTCTGCTTGGAGGCGGCACTCCCCTTCTGCCGGCCTCTGTGACAAACGAGAGCTGGACTGAGGTCCTGAAGCTTTGTGTCCGGTCAACGTAGCATCGGAGTGCTCGGACGGGACAAGCAACGTCAGGGCTGGGTCTGCCTCCTCCAGGGGCAGCGCTTGAAGGTTCACCACCTGGTCTCTGAAGGGGGTAGTGGGAACCTTGGGCACGTAGCCGGGCCGTGGCCTCAGTGGTATCTGGGAATCCGTGAGCCCAAACTGTAGGCACGAATCGTCGACCGAAAAAGCCTGCAGGTCCCCTACCCTCTTGATGGAGGCCAATGCGAGCAGGAGCAATGTCTTCATAGATAACTTTAGCACAACTGCTGGCAAGGGTTCAACGGAGCCTACTGCAGTGCTGTCAGCACTACAGACAGGTCCCAAGAGGGTACTGTTGGGAGCCGTGGAGGATTCAACCTCCTGGCTTCCCTCAGGAACCTGATAATCCGGCCATGCTTACCCACAGACCTCCCATCTATGGGGTCATGATTTGCAGCGATTGTAGCCACGTAGACTTTAAGGGTGGAGGGAGACAGCCTTCGCTCCAACCCTTGCTGCAAGAAGATAAGCACGACTGATAGGGCAATTCCGGGGGTCTTCACCCTGAGAAGAACACCACTCGAATTTAACAGGCTCTACTTCAAGGCATAGGCCTGTCTCGTGGACGGCACTCTAGCCGAAGAAATGGTGTCGACTACCTCTTGAGGTAGGTCACCTAGAGCCTCCGCATCCCATCCAGGGACCAGACATGGAGTTTCCAGAGGTCTGGACGCGGGTGCCAAGGGGTGCCCCATCTCTGAGTCAGAAGATCCTTCCTCAGAGGATCGGCCAAGGAGGGGCTGTCGCGAGGAGCACAAGTTCTGGGAACCAAGTCTTCACCAGTAGGGTGCTACTAGCAAGACCTGCTCCTAGTCCTCCTGACCTTGCACAGTGTCTGTGCAAGAAGGCTCACTGGGGAAATACATACTTGCAAAGGCCCCGCAGCCAGCTGTGTGCCAGTGGGCAATGGGAAGTCTCTGGAGAGGCAAACAGGTCTACCTGAGTGGCTCGGAACGTTCCCAATCAGCTGAACCGCCCGGGATGGAGTCTCCATTCTCCGGGTAGTGCAGCTCGCGACAGCCTCGTCGGCTGCCTGGTTGCACACTCCTGGAATGTGAATGGCGAGAAGCGACCTCAGAACTTCCGACTCCATAGGAGGAGGAGGTGGTGGGCTAGTGCGACATACGACGGGAGCGTAGACCACCTTGTTGGTTGATGTACGCAACGGTCAGTATGTTGTCTGTGCAGACTAGTACATGCTGGCCTCGAAGGCAGTTCTCGAGACTGCCTAGGCGAGATGTGCTGCCAGCAACTTTAGGCAGTTGATGTGCCATTGCAGTTGAGGCCCGCCCAAACCCCTGACACTGCATGCCCGCACGTGGCCCCTCAGCCTCAGCCGGTGGTGGAGGCATCCGTGAAACCACAGCATACCTGGAGACCTTCTCCAGGGGCACTCCGGCCCGAAGGAACGAGAGGTCTGACCACGGGGTGAAGGTTTGGCGGCAGGCCGGTGTTATTTGAACCCGGTGAGTGCCACTTTGCCACGCCCACCTCGGGACTCGATCGTGTAGCCAATGTTGAAGCGGTCTCATATGGATTAGTCCCAGCGGCATCACTGTGGGCCGCGGCTGCCATATGCCCCAGGAGCCTCTGAAAATACTTCAGTGGGACCGCCATCCTGCTCTTGAACATATTGAAGCAGTTCAACACCGAATTGGCACGCTCCTCTGTGAGGTGTGCCATCTGATCGATCGAATCCAGCTCCATCCCAAGAAAAGAGATCCTCTGCGTTGGACAGAGTTTGCTCTTCTCCTGGTTGACCTGAAACCCCAACTGGCTGAGGTGCTGTAGCACCAGATCCCTGTGTTCGCACAACTGGAGCCGGGACTGAGCCAGTCATCCAGTTGGTTGAGAATGCGAACGCCTTTACTCTCTCAGTGGAGCAAGGGCTGCTTCCGCGACTTGCATGAAGACGCGCATGGCGACAGGGAGAGCCGAAGGGTAGGACTTGTACTGATATGCTCGACCTTCGAACGCCAACCTCAGGAATGGCCTGTGGCATGGAAGAATCGACACATGAAAGCACGTGTCCTTCAGGTCGATCGCTGCAACCAATCCTGGGGACGGACGCACTGAATAGGCGTTTCTGTGTCAACATCCTGAACGGGAGTGCTCGATTCAGGACTCACAGATCCAAGATTGGTCATAACCCACCGCCTTTCTTGGGCACTATGAAGTATGGGCTGTAAGCCCCGACCTCATATCGGCTGGAGGAAGCGGCTTTATCGTGCCTTCACTAGAAGGACAGCAATCTCCGCCCACAAGACAGGGGCACACGCATTGTTCACTGACATATAGCGGATCCCACTGAACTTGGGGACGCCGGATGAACTGAATCATATAGCCGAAGTCGAAGGGTTCGCAGGAGCCACCGGGATAGCCTGGGAAGATTCAACCAGGCATCCAGAGACCGAACTAGCGGCTCGAGCGGAACCACCGACGTGCAGGCGATGGGGCAGCGAGGGGGAGTGCAGGGACCCGGCTCGGGCGCCTCGTGGCCGGGTCCGAAGCGGGTCTGAGTGTGTGCAACTCTTACCTGCATCCCCGCAGAAGTGAGGCGGGTAGGCTGTTGGTTCGTCCTCCCAGTCTTCCCACTGCTGCATATTAGCCCAAGGAGAGCGTGAGTGGCGCGGAACTGGCCCGCTCAACTCCTCGCTCTCCTGGGGACCCAGAGAGAGGAAACCGCCCTTGTCGAGGTTTTAGGTAGCGGCAACATTCTCTGCCCGGCAGAGCAGCTCCTCCATCCCCGGATCTGAGGGCCTCTTGCACCTGCGCTTCCTCCAGGTTTGGCAGGAGCCTGGACAGGCTGGGTGGCTGCCCTGCTGCCAGCTCCACGGTGCTGCCTAGATGGGGCTGCTGCGTTGACTGCACGGGAGCGGTGGCGGCAGCAGGGGGCACCTCGGCGACGAGCTGGCTGAGGTGGGCCGTCGGCGGCTGGGTGAAGGCAGCAGCTGCACGCCGAGGCAGGATGTTTCTTACCTCAGTCTGCTTCTGGGCAGCGGAGAACTGCTGGGCAAAGTTCTCCACTGCGTCGCCGAAGTGGCCGGTCTGGGACATGGGGGCATTCAAGGAACGTGTCTTGTCTACCTCGCGCATGTCGACCAAACACAGCCACAGATGGCGTTTCTGGACCACCGTAGTGGCCATCGTGACAACCCAGAGACCGCGTTGTGACTTCTTCGCCGCCGTGGCGCGAGGTCCATCACGATACAGAGTTCTTTCAGAACTTCCAGGTCATGACCACCCCTGTGCAGATCCTTCAGTGCCTTGGCCTGATGAACCTGCAACAACGCCAAAGCGTGTACTGCAGACGCAGCTTGTCCACAGGCCGCACAAGGCACCGCCGCTCGAGCCGACCAGTACCTGCAGGCCCGGGGGGAGCACAGGATCACCGCACTAAGCGAAACGGCATTGGGACACAGCTGCATCCCAACTGACCGCTCCACTGGGGGCGATCACCGTAACTCCTGGCTGTGCCACTGTCAAGGGTGGTGAAGGAGGAGGAGCCACTGGGGCAGTTTCTGGCAGTGAAAGGTGCTTTCCACATCCCAGTAAGCTCCTCATGCACTTCCGGGAAGAAAGGTACCAGGGTGGGGCCCTGAGAACCAGCGCAAGCCACCCTTAAATACCAATCGTCCAGCCTCGAGGGCCCGGGAAGCAGTGGAGGTTTCCACTTGATCCCGATCACCTCGACGGCCTGGGCAAGCATAGCCACCATTTCTAGATCTGTATCCAGTACATTCAACGCCTGGTAGACGCAGAGCAACCGGATCTTCACTTCCAGAAATGTCTGGCTCACCTTCCGATGCAGCGATTGACTTCTGATCATCAGGGGGAGCCCAAGAGGGTACAGCTGATACCCCACGTGAGGGTCCAGACTGCCCCTTTGCAGCTCCACTGGTTGCAGAGTTTAAGCTTTGTGTCTGTGAAATGGAGCCCACCTGTCTGCAGCCAGAATGAGAACCAAGTCGAGCAAACACAAGCTCCGCCTCCTTTTTTCAAGGCGACAGAGCCCGCCCATCACTCCGAGATGACCATCTCCCCGCGAGGAAATGATTCATCCACAACCGCCACCTCAGCGTGCTAAGCCCAGGCACACGAGGCAACGATTGTGACCATCACCTAACACCAGGTAACAACCGCATCCAGAAACACACGGGTGTACGTAGTCTGAAGCAAGACCCACGCTGTCTTCCAAGACGCGTCGAGTTTGCCAGACGTAACGTCGTCTTTAAAAAGACGCACCCGCGAATGCTCTTTTAGTGCTGCGGCAACAGGGGATAGCCGTTTTGCACACAAACAGGGGGGTAGTGCAGCCTGATTGTGGCAATCCACTCGACGCAGGAAAACGACCTCCGCTGAAACGCCGTACTCCAACACTCGTAGATCGTCTTTGGAGCGGAACAGTCACGCTCGGCTCCGAAGCGAAAAGCTGAATATGCGCTGCACCCGCTGCTTATTTATACACGCGCTGTGATCAGCGGCAGCTGGATGCGATTAGCGCATGCCAATCTTCAATTGGCTTGTTTAGATACACTCGAAGTAGATTGGTCTCTCGAAGCGAGATCCCAATTCGTCGGTCATCCGACGTGACTCGGAGTGACCGACTGAAAGGGAACTAACTACATGTGGGTTGGGTTGCACCATTTTGATGTCAAACGTCTGAATTTGATGTACAGGAGGCGTTATGGCAAACAGCAGGCACTTTCTGTGGACTCCAACAAGTTTAAGCTCACAAGGGAGAAACCATGCCAAGAAACTCAAGCGCAGAATAGATGCAGACCACTCACTGTTGCTCGCAGGAGAAACGCTAAGTGCTCAGCATGTCCCCTGCGTCCTTCCGGAACCGTCCGTGGAATCTGTGTTATGCCTCGGCTACCATCGTGCTTCTCGACACAAGAGCCATTTGCCACTTAATTGCACATTTATAGGCTTCACGCTCACATTGGCTGGGGGTCTTTTGTGTCTTGCATGCAGCTCGGCTTGCAGATGGCAAAAGTCACTCGACAGCCTGTAATTGTTACCTTTTTATCTTTCGTGTCGGTATAATGCAGCTTCTTGTACAGATTTTTTTGGGTATAGGGTGTTATTTGAGGCGCACTGCCATATGAGCATGTTCTCTGGCTTTATTGTTGTCTGAGAGTGCAGTTTCACACCACCTGCCATCTCTTGTCTGTCTCGCATGTGGCTGACAGCTTTAACTTTTCAATCCGTTTAGCATCATGCATGCAGATTAATCTTACAGCCTCACTAAAACACACAGATAACACATCCAGAGGCACCATGCTGGAAGCTAATTTATGCAAGAGCACCTTGTATATTGTACTATCTTATGCTATTTATGGACGGTGAAGTCTTTGATGATGCTGCATTAAAAGTAAACAATAATAGCAATACTGCATTGCATTTCAGTGAATTTAGTTAGTTTTCATTTTTATCATTAGTGTTATTATTGGTATTATTTGTTTTTGATGATAATAAATAAAGAAGCTTTATTTGTTTTGTTCTATTAAAAGTTCAAAACCTAATTAACTCTACCCTTAAAGGGGTCATATGATGTTTCTAAATAGAACATTATTTCGTATGTTCGGTTTAATGCAATGTGTTTATGCTATTTAAGTAAAAGACAAAAAAAAAAAAAAAAAACATTATTTTCCATATAATGTACATTATTGTTTTATTTGTACAAACATCATTGTTTAAAAAAACTGAGGTGTGTTCTGATTGGCCAGCTATCCAGTGCTTTGTGATTGGCCGAATACTGCAAGTGGCTGACAGAAATGTTAAATGTTACCATAACATGATGGTGTGTCCTAGGGATATGCCACAAAAATAATAAAAGGCATTACAATAAGGCATCCAGTGGACACATAATTACTGATTATAGTGACTTAGTACTGTCTTTTTATGCGTTGTGTTGCATCACGCCTCGTAACATAACACCATTTTTGCATTTGCGATTGGCAAAGCGGCAAACAACAAGCACTACCCTTCACTGTTCAAAACTCGAGTTTGAATAGTAAGTAGCATGCTATTTGACAGACTGTCCTTGCAGAGTTAGAATTACCCCACTTTATAGTCTCTGTGCACAGCCAGCATAGGCTACTCTGCAGGTTTTAGGAATCAGTTCTGTGAAAATGCACTGATATTTCACTCTTATATTTGAGTTGAACTGTTCTGTTGTTGTAAATACAACTTAACCACTGATTTCTAGTTGTGTCTTCATTTAGAAGCAAGAACAAAGTAATTTCTTTTTACACAACAAAACACAGCATCTCCAGAACATGGCACCTGCAACAACACTACAGCGAGAATAATAGCCTTGCCTTCTATAAGATATTGGGTAAGATTAGAATGAAGATAAGCTGGATCAAGCTGGATAAGGCATTAATATGTGCTTAATTAGCACTAATATTCTAGTAATATGCATGCTAATAAGCGATTAATAGACGTAACCATCAAATAAAGTCTTATCGAATATCTCTTTGGTTTTGAGACTTTGCAACTTTAGGGATCTTATCTATGCACTAACAGCTTGTAACACTCCGAAAAGAAAGGAAAACTTAAATTACATCATATGATATCTAGAAAACTAAAATTTAAAAGCTTTTTGGTTGTTAAAAGTATCCAGACTTTTAGGTCATTAAGGGGTCTCTTGTGTTTTTTAAAGTCAAAAATCTGCATAAGAAGACCTCAAAGTCATACAAAAATATTTTAAGATAATCAAAAATACACGGAGATGCTTCAAAATGCTTTAAAATAACAAAAAAAGAAAAAAAGAAAGAAAGAAAGTGAAAAACCCATTGCTAATTGTTGTAATGTGGCCACTCCTCTCTGATGCATGAAGTTATCTACAGGTGCAACATGCTCATCCCTGCATAAAACTACTATTATTATAATTGCTACTTTAAGTGCATGACTGATGGAAAATGCAAGGGCCAGCATTATACTATCAAGTGTTATGACAACAGCACTACAATACATTGTGTATATTGTCTAGAGTATTCTGTAAACAGCTCACCTTGGAATTGCGCTGAATGCAGTGTGACATCCCACTCTGGACAGATAAATATTTTACCCCAATAAATAATTCTATTTGTTCTGCTATCTCCAAGAGCCTGAACGAGACTCCACCATCCATACAGAAGGCAGCGCGCATCCGTTAGCGTCTCTCATTTTCCGTAAATATCAAAAGGCTTCACATGCTCGGATGCCCATCGAAAGTGTTTGCCGACATCTCCCTTTCGTATTTGTTCCTTTGTCATTAGCAGCACTGAGAATCAATGTTCAACAAGGTTAGATCAAGTTTTTTCTGGTATATGCAAGTTAGCTGATGACTCTCACTGAATACAGCATACAGTAAATCAGGTTCCTTTTCTAAGGCCAGAGGAGCAGCATTATTCATTATTCATCTGACCTTCCCACGCTGAACTTTGTTTGGTTATATAATTCATGTTGAGGCAGAGCAGAGTCTAGTAAATGCCTGCATGATCTGTGTTCTGTTATATATCTTCTTCAATCACTCACATTTGACCCAAGAATTTAATGAGCAGGACTGTGAGGATTAGACAGGATGTCCTGTGGATATTTGGGTGCACCTTTAAAGGAAATTATGTCTTAATGTCCTTATCTCTGAACGTAAGGTTATTATATAATAGGTTTAGTACCGCAAAGATTTTTAGAAAAACCATGGTTCGTGGTGACTCATAAAATGATAATGACGCATCGATATCAGTATTTAGTTTCTGGCAACAGACCAAGAGTTTTACTTCACCTCAATATATCTTTAATATATGTCCAGATGGTATTGAGGCTTTCTTTCTTACTTTGAGTGACACAGCCATTGTCTTGCATTTTATAAATCAAAAAAGACCAGATATATATATATATATATACAAATCTTGGATGGCATGAGTGCATTAATAGCAAATCTTATTTTGGGATGTCCTGTCCTTTTAAGCTATGATATTTAACATCCGTGTAGGCGATACACCAAAAGCATCAACAAAAGGTCTGACAGTTTTTCTCACATTTTAATCTTCTCATTAGTCTGTCTGGTGCTTAGAAATAATAGTATCTCTAAAGCTTTCTGCTTTTCATCTCTCTGTGAATGAGTGAGCAGACCACACTTTCGAACAGAATAGGTGCAGCTGATGTGAGAATGTGGCAATCATGTGTTCTTTTGTCTGATGCGAGTCGGTTATATAAGCGCAGGAGTCATATTTTATTTTAGTGTCAATAACTGGTGTTTTTGCACTGGAGAGATTTGAGTTCTGAAAGTTAAAGTATGTTTTCGTGCTACAATGAGCTCTTTTATCTCAGAAGATCAATGGAAATTTCATTTCGCATGATATGACCCCTTTTAAAAGGACCACAGACGGTCTTAAATTAATTCACTAGCTTGAATTAAATGTCTAACATTCTTCTTTAGACTTCAAATATCTTTGTTTTTGAAAAACATTAATCAGCTTGAAATATGTTTACAGACAGATCAGAAGAGTAACATCAAAAATTGAAATTTCTCATAAATATTATTTCTGTATCGCGCCCAAAATAGCCGTCTCACATTTGAATGAGTATTAGAGAGGGAATAGATCGCTTCTCTATCGCTTTTTATCCTCCCAGCTGGAATACTTGTGATCTTTCTACATTATGTTGTACTATATTATTTAATATTGAATATATTATATTCCCTGATGGGGGACTAGGCCTGTGAGCAAGGCCTGTGACTATAAAGGAGCTGCTTACACGTGAAATGATGTTGTGAGTCTTCGGGAATAGAATTCATTTCCCAAAGCACAGATTCTATCTCACTTATCAGACTTCCAATCAAATATCCCTCCACATGAACAGAAGATACTGGAAGCTCCTGACAGACTCCTCCTGCAATACCAATCCTGCTGTAAACATTCACGGTAACACTGTTATCTTCGGTGCATCTCATAACAAATATTTGTCATTTTACGGGCCAATAATATCTCACACAAACAAGGCAATATGCCTTGCAAATATCTTTTCACACACTGCACTGTCTGAATAAAAGGAACCATAAAGGAATCACATCTTGAGAAATCAAATGTTCCTTGATCTTCAGAGGTAAAATATCTCGGTGTACTTTGAAATAACTTTGAAAGAACTCAAGTGCACATATCAAAATGCAAAGCCTACCCAAAGATGAAAATGTTTAATAATTGACTTTATCGTTTTATTTATTTAAAAAAAAAATTTGTAACAAGACAGTTTTGATAAATAGACATCTATTTTATTTATTTGGTCTTTTGTGTATATAATGGAGATCAATAGGAACCAAAACTGTTTGGTTGTGATGAGGTGTGTGTTTTTTTTTTTTCAACTTTTGTTTGAAATTATTTATTTATTTTTCATGATGTGACTTTCCATCCAAGCTACTGTTCACAATAAATAAATAAAAATAATAAGAATTTTCAATTTCTTTTTTATTTTATTTTATTTTATTCATCATATATAATAAAGGCAAGACTCCACTGGTAAGCTTTAGGATTTTTGCCTCAATGTCTTCCTTTAGACTTTACAACCCATAGAACACATTTACATTTTTATTTTATTGCAAGCATTTTACTTTATGCATCTATATATGCATGCATGTGTTTTTTTTCCTATATTGTTCAGACTGATATAAATAGTATTTTATGTTTAAAAGAAAGGTACTTTAAAATTTACTTTATTTTAGGGTGTTGACAGTATTTTCTGATTTATTTCTGATTAAAATAATATAATAATAATAATAATAATATTTTTTTAAATGTAAAAATAATTAAAATAATTAAATTTGGCTTATCATTTTTCAGTCATTTCAGTGCATGCATGGAAGCATATTTAATGAGATAATACCTTATTGCATACTTAAACAACATTTATAAAAACTGTAATACAAAATTGTACATACTGTACCAAGATTAATCAACCACAGAAATAAAGATATATCTATTACACATTTGGTCTCGAGTTTGTTATACTTACCAGTAAAAAAAATAGTCTTATGTTGTCCTCATGCTGCGAGCTGACTGTAAAATTAGGACACTTCTTACAGATTTAAAACAAGCTTAATTTTATTCAAGCTGTTGAGAGAAATGCTATTTTAAAGAGCAGCACTGCAACGGAAAAGTTATCTATTGCAGTCACAGAACAGAAGATAACCCTAAATCCTCTTTCTTTATTTGCATGTCCTATGAGAAAGAAATGAGTTCTCATGAGAAACACCACAGCTTTTCTCACAGTGAGGGTGAGATCACACACAGGGCAGTATATGGCTGATAGTCACTTGTGAAGCTTAATGCTTTGAAATGGCGCAGACAGAAAATAATTCTTCTTTTCGTCCTCTCTCTCTCTTTCTCTCTCTGCTGCTCCCCTACCTTTCCTTTTCACCACAGGGATTGAAATTTCCTGGAAGTTGACAAGCTCTACTTTGACAGGAAGGGTCACAAAGAACAGAGGTACTTTTGACAAGCGTACCAAAGTTGGGGCAATGAACCAAGAGAGTCAATTAAAAATTAAGTGGACCCCGTTTGATAATTACTTTCAGCGCTACTTTCCAGATGCTCAAGGTGACTAAATAATTCTTTGTGAAGGAGTTAATAATACTCAAAGCAGCAAGGCAAAGGAAACTCATTTGAGGGTGATGGAACAAAGCAAAGTAATTGCTCAAAGGCTGACCGTGTATTAGGACGCCAAACGAGCTGTATATTTCCACTGGGCTTCGTCTCGACTGCTGACCATCTATGGTCCAAGCTACTTCACAAACAACAGCTGTGGTTTGCCATTGTGTCGACACACTGTAATACAGAAATCCTTATTCAGTGTGCATATACAATACTATGGCCAATAAATTTACTTTCTCTCTGTTTGCATTTCTTCAATTTTCAATTCAATGTTCTATTTCTGACATGACAAATATTGTTTAAACTGGGAAAGCTAGATTTGTACATTTTCTGATGAAACTGTGAGTGGTGTTTGCTTGTGCGTGGTGGAATGACAACCCTTTTTTTTGCAGAAAATGTTCTGAGCGGTTTCAATGGCATTGCTGTGTATAGTGTATGGGTGTATAGGGCAGTTGCTAGGGTGCTGCTATGTGTGTTGTGAGTAGTTAAGAGTATTTTAGGTTTCTGATATATACACATATGTATTTATGCATGAACGTGTGTCTCAGAAGCCACGGCCACGTATCGTTGGCTAAATGATGTCTGATGCATATGCCCCACAATTGAAAAAAGCTGTTGTGTTAACAACCGTGATGATGAGCGCTTATCAGGATCAAATAAATGCTGGCTTTTCAAAGGTAAGTGAAATATTTAAAGTTTGTGGCATGCAATCTTTAAAATACGTCAAAGAGTTTTACCCGCTGGTCTGTTACTGTGGCGACATTTCCACGCCCCAAAACGTGATGCTGAACAAAACAAACTACGATTGGTTGTTTGACATGCGAGTCAAACAGCCTCATGGGCGGGTCTTGGCCAATTAAAGCTGCCATGTTTCAGATCATTAAAGGAATTGAAATATTTAAATACATATTGCCAGCTTTGGTACTCCATATCTACTGAGTGTTAACCTCTATCATCTCAGAACATAGTTCACTTCTTCCATTATCAGAAGTCAAATCAACTGTCAGTCCCTTCATTTAATGCATAGACCGATGGTCCTCGAATCATACCTTGAATCAGTAACATAACCTGCTTGTTACTTTCATATGACTGGATCCATGTGTCTCGATTCCCCCAACTGCTAATACGACAGCTCTTGTTGATCACACGGACGTCCCCTCCTCCTCCTCCTCCTCCTCCTCCTCAGGAATGAAGTAATTAGCAGACTCATTGTACAGTCACGCTCGGATGCTCTCTTTCCCCATCTGTGTAATACACAGAAAGGCCTTTATTACTGATGCAAACAGACACAATTTCACACACTCTTATCAGCAGGTTTGCAGAGCCCAGTCTCAGGTGTGTCCCCACGCAGCCAGGGGAGCCGGAACAGATTAAGGGTCATCATAACAGACAACAGAATGTTTACCAATCAGCCTGATATCGCACCGGTCACAAACACCGTCTGGCACAAAGGCAGGGGGCAACTGTCTCTTTGGTCTGGGGAAAGTTAGAGGGTAATATATATTGCTTCTGTTTCAATATGCCTGCTTATCTGATAAACAAAATCCACACCATGTGTACGTGAATAGAGGATGCTGTGTTATGAATATTGATTAGTCCTTTTGGGAAATCCACTGTGATAATTAGGTTGGAAGCTTCAGATTTTTCAGGCTTTGTCAAAAACACAGCTCAGCTGTCAACAGACAACTCATTATAGTCTTCAGCATCTGGGGTGTATTCCAGAAAGGAGGTTCAATGATCTTGAACTCTGAGCTAAGTTCTAAATCCCTGTTACAATATTGGAATATATATATATTTCAATTAAGGCAATAATCTCAGAAATAAAAGCATTTTTGCAGCATGAATGAATTAATGAATGAGGTAAACATCACATACAGTTTAAAATGGGAGAGGAGTTACCAAGAAGTTTAGTTGCTATTTTATTGGAACCAAAAACCCTGAGTTTCCCTTTTCTGGGGTTAACAAACACTGAGTTTCCACCAAAGCCTGCTTTTTGGAATACACCTCGGTTATATGAGAAGTGTGTTTTATGAAGTGTTTATGGGGTTATGCTGTGGAGAACCTTTCAGCAGCATCCGCTTCACTTCAGTGAAAACCACATATGCCCCTGTCTTGCTTCCTATTGACGAAGGACACAATAGAGCCAGCCATTCCTGCAGTCTCTCTATGTCCCTATGAAAGTTGCAGAGGCTTTACATTAAGAGAACAGGGTATTCGCATTCTAAACTACCTAGACAATTGGTCCATTCTAGCTTAGTCTCAGGGTCAGTTGTGTGAACACAGGGACCTGGTGTAAGAACACTGTTGAAACCGGTAGAACCGAAATTGGGTCCATATGTAATGACCTAAGCGGATCCCATATGTGTAATCCACGGTTAGCCTCAAAGACTGTGTTCCCCGGCAGATCTTATGATATCTTTTGAGAGGGTTAAATTCTCCTGTAATCTTCCATATGCACCTAAACGGTTGTCCACATGGGTAAGTGTTCTGAAACCTCCTTCAAGAAGGATGCGACTTGTCAAAGCTTTCTATGTGGATGTCAATATGTTGCTATGCAGTTCTTACAGTGTTCTACATTTTTATAATGTTGCTAGGTTGGAGATTTTTGGAGATATTCATTATGTCTGAAATTGAATAGGTCCTGACTGTATAGCATGCATTAAAATTAAGGCAAAAGAGTAGTATTTCCAGATTTGTGGTATTTAAAATTCAGTAAATGAAAAGTACCCCATGACGTACTCCACATGAGGCCACAGGACATGATTTATTAATTGCAGTTACTGACTCTGATAGATTTCATGACATTAACAACATGGTGGATGTAGTACATACAAATTTCATTAATTCTACCCATTTTCAAACAACATAGAACATACCTTTTTAACAGTCACGAAAAAGCACCAATTTAAACACAGTTTAGAGTAGTTATTAGTGTGTTGAAAATTCTCTATTACCAGACCTGTATTTTTCACTCATACCAACAGAAATAGTTGAGCATGAAATTGAATTAACTGTACATTTGACAGATAGAATGAGCTCACATAAACAAAACAAATTATGGCAGAATGATAATGGTCCATGCATGTAACACAGTAATGTTGTTAATACAGTGACATTGCATACATTCAATGTGTTTCCATCTAATCATGTCACAGGAAATTAAGTCATCAGTATCCCAATACTGATTTACAATGCAGCAAACAAGGAAAACAGAACAGCTGACTACTTGCAAAAAGTCAGTACCAAATATTTAGATTTGAATAACAAAATCTGGAAGGGGAAAAAAGTGTAGTCTGAACAAAGCTTTTGGGTGAGCCGTTTGAAAACCTTTATTTAAATAAGGATTTGTAATTCTCACAAATTTCTTTCCTCACCAACAGTATGCGATGCTTTTGTCTGTTTTATTTCTAGAGGGGAAAAAAGATATAAAATTAAATTTCCTCTTGAGTTCCATGTATATCCACGCATCAAATTAGATGGTGGCAATGGGTTGATTCAAACCGGTTTATAATAATAAAATGATGGATACGTTTCTTTTTCTAGAGGGTGAATTTAAAACTATGCAAATTAAACTATGCAAATCATTTCCCCCTGCATATTTTAGCCTTATCTCGTTTAGCAAACACAGCTAATAAACTCGCAGCATAAATAACAATTGGTCCTGCAAGGAAGGTTAAACAGAGAGGCCAAGCCCTCTGCCATTAACACCTCACACGCTATCTGAGAGAGAGAGAGAGAGAGAGAGAGAGAGAGAGAGATTATTGTTGAATAGTTTGAAGTACATTTATTCATTTGGCAGATGCTTTTATCCAAATCAAATTACAGTGGATTCAAGGTATACATATTATTAGTTCATGCATTCCCTCAGAATCGAACCCTTGACCTTATGGTTGCAAACAGTATACTATGACATTAAAGCACAGTGGTGAATTTAATAGAAAACATAAAATAAGCATCTATTAGGTTAGTAAACTTTTACCTAGCAACCATCCAGAATACCTTAGCAACCAGCAACCTATATTGGTGTTGGCAAGCATTGCTCGGAAAACGCTTTTTTTTTTCCTTTCTGAAAAAGTAAATCAGTGTAATACGCGGTTGACTAGAACCGAATTGTGGAAGGTCTCAACAGACTTGATGAGCTGTAGGGCCAGAGCGTAACTGATGATGTATTGCACAGGTGCCGCCACATTTGCCAACAGGAAACAGAAGATAGATGGCTATATACTCTGCATATGCTATAGCTACAGCATTCCACCAACAAAACTGATCTCACATTTTCAGTTTGCTGAGTTATTGTGTCTTGCTGTAAACATACCGTTTTCCTTTTTTTTTCACCTTTCTGAAGGGTTTGCAATATTTTTAAAGTAGCAATAGGAAATTTATCATATACACACATCAAACTTTTTGATCCAGGTACACAATTTAATGTCAGCAGCTGACATTTAAATCCTCTCGGACCCAGTGCAGCATTTTTTTGGGTTGGATTTGAAGGATCAAGACTGGAAAAAAAGAAGATAAATCCTTGTCTTCAACTTATTTATTAGGTGAGAGAGAGCGAACAATGAATGAAGGAACTTGTAACGGTTTAATGATGTAGTTCCATCAAAGTGTTACAGACTTTTAGAGGTATGTTCTAGGCAAGCTTTCATACATAACCTTTATAAATGATTAAATTAACTATGCAAATTGTGAAAAAAAGGATCACAGTGACTAACAAGACGGAAGAGCTAAATTGATCAATTTCTCAGTAGTGAATTGACAGTTAATTTACGTGTTACATGAATAAATTGAGAGATTTAAACATGGGCCATGTACACACTGCAGCTAATTTTGATTGTCAGTTCACCTTTTAGTGCTTTATGCCGTTCTGCTCATACACTTTTCAGAAATTTACCGCATTCTAAAAGCTCTTGCTATATGTAGGTAGTAACGACATCTTTACACTAACTCTATGCAGTGCGTATGGAACTGAACGACCAGTTTTTATCAATATATTTGAACATCAGTTGTGGTGCAAGAAATCACGAGATGCATCTCAGCTTGTTCCATGAAACCAAATAAGCCCACATTTTTAGAACATCCTTAATATGCTATTTATACTTGATAAACATTCTAAGAATTTTTTTTTGTGAACTTTAGGTAATATTCTAATCATGACTAATCCTAACTGGACAAACATTCAAAAAACCTTATATTCTTGGTAAAAAGACTATTATTAAGAATTTTTAATAAACATTTCTGCGAATTTTAAATAACAATGACAAGAAAGACTGGACAACAAGAAAACCGAACAATTCAATCTTTTAAAAACATTCCGAAACAATGTTCCAATGTTTTTCTAAGATAAATCGGTGACCGTGTGAATGCCCCATGGGTCCAGTTCAGAAATGACATAAAATCAGGCCACAGATCTGCACTGTGATCAGGCTGCCACGGAGGATGAATGCTGTTTTTGTGACCTCTGTATTTATTTTGCCCTGACTCCGTAGACATTTAGACATATATCGTTTAAGTCAGTGTGGGTAAACTAAAAACCGCAGGGGTCCTTCTCTCAACTTCTCTCAAAATCCCACAGCAAGATTACGAGATTGAGGTGTCAGTTGCTTTGCTTTAGAAAACGTGCAATTCCACTGTAATCTAGTGCTGTTGCCACTGATTGCTTGTATTTCATAGACCCCATAGACATTATATATCATAGTAAATATAAAAACACAAAGCAAGGGATACAAAAAAAAAAGTGAACGTTTACTCTGTAATTTGAACAAAAGCTCTGGAGCTATCAAAACTCTGCTGGATGTTACGAAACGTCATTTTACCAAACTTATCATTTAACAACATGCTAGTGCCTCCTGTGTGCTTTGTATGATGCACAGAATTGCTGCACATGCCACTTATCGTGCTGCATTAAAGCTGGGATGTTGCGTTTGTGTATGTAGGCAGCATGCAACTTGCTTAGATGTTGGAACGGAGCCACTGTGTATAAAGCAAAACCCGTGTACCAACCCTAAACATATGTAGATGCACTCGATCAGGGCTTTATGTGTCGATATCTCAGCACAGGTGCCGATGAGCTGGCTCTTGTGTGTGTCGCTCTGAATAGAAAAGTAAATAGCAAAAATCAACTCAATTCGTTGGGGATTACAAATGTTGTTGCCATGACAAAAGCTCTGTTGACCTCATTAAAATGCCATATACAGTGCGCTTAAAATTCCAGTCCACAACGTATTACCTGATGCACTTACAAATGAATCCGACCTGAGACTTCCCAGCAGACTGCAGAGCTCTCAGAGCTAAGCACAGATCCTTCCCCCGCTACGACAAAAGCCTGCATCTCACAGGGCCCATATTATTATTAAGATATTCGCCACTGTGTCAGTGTGTGTTGCTCAGATTGAGTGTGCAGCTCTCTGACACGACAAGGGAGATTTTACAGGCCGTTTGCCAAGTGCAACACTTTGGAAAATCCAGAAATGCTTTTTCACTTTCTCGGGAAACCACAAGGAGATGTTATCCCTTCATAATGCTAAACTTACATCTACCACCGTGCGGATTTCCAGAAATGTCTTCCAGCCTAACTTGCTGAAAGTGTATCCGCATTTCCACATAATAAACTCTGAAAGGTGGGCCGCTACTTTTGGATATTTTTTTTTCGAAGAATAAAAATGGGAAATCAAATTCCAGAAGGGATCTGAGTGACAGTTACATGTATTAGACACCCAATAGCAATGACCCTGAAGAAAAAAAAAAAACAACACATGAAAAAATGTGCACACAATTTACTAAAAAGTGCATGAGAGTACTATTTCGTTCCCTAAATTTGCGAATTTGATACTTTGATTTGCTACATTTTGTATTTTTTTTTTTTATTTTACTTCTTTCGAAATCAAATTCTTCCCTGCTTTATAGTATGCGAAAAATACTACACTAAATAGCATGTCCGAAGTCATGGTTAAAAAACTTGAATTACTACTTCAGCCAGGATACTGAAGTGTGTATTCGAAAAAACACTTTATTATCCCACGAGGCAACAGCAGAGGGTTTATGAAAGACACTGGTAGGTCACATGATATACATGGCAAACAGAGTACGTTAAATTCATTCATACTACCCAAGTAACTTCCGATATAAATGCAGTACCTACCCACAGTTTCATGTGCACTAACTGTGGTTTGCGCTGGCAAGCACCACCCACATTTGTTTTAAAACATCACTTTGGATGTTGTATGTTATTTGATATTGCATTTGTATTGATGCCTGCTTATTTGAAACCATGTAAGGAAAAACTCCCTGCTGTTTTGTTAGCTGATGTTAATAAAAAATGAGTGGGTCATACTTATTTCCCAAGTGGCCTGTTCTAAAAAAAAAAAAATGTGTGTGTAGTGTATTTCAGCACTCTTCATATGTTCGGAGTGAACAGGGTTCTGCTGACTCACTATGGTCTGTTCGATACTCTATTTGGAACTGTGTGTTATATACATTTATAGCATGAACTACTCAAATTAAGTCTTGTTTTGCTTTATGTTCTGATTGCCTAACATATGTTTAATTATTATATGTGAAGATATAGGTATTGTAACTATCTACTCTCTCTCTCTCTGTATCTCTCTCTGTATCTCTCTTTGTATCTCTCTGTCTATGTATCTCTCTCTCTCTCTCTCTCTCTCTCTCTCTCTCTCTCTCTCTCTCTCTCTCTGTCTCTCTCTCTGTATCTCTCTGTCTCTCTCTCTCTCTCTCTCTCTCTCTCTCTCTCTCTCTCTCTCTCTCTCTCTCTCTCTCTCTCTCTCTCTCTCTCTCTCTCTCTCTCTCTCTCTCTCTCTCTCTCTCTCTCTCTCTCTCTCTCTCTCTCTCTCTCTCTCTCTCTCTCTCTCTCTCTCTCTCTCTCTCTCTCTCTCTCTCTCTCTCTCTCTCTCTCTCTCTCTCTCTCTCTCTCTCTCTCTCTCTCTCTCTCTCTCTCTCTCTCTCTCTCTCTCTCTCTCTCTCTGTCTCTCTGTCTCTCTCTCTCTCTCTCTCTCTCTCTCTCTCTCTCTCTCTCTCTCTCTCTCTCTCTCTCTCTCTCTCTCTCTCTCTCTCTCTCTCTCTCTCTCTCTCTCTCTCTCTCTCTCTCTCTCTCTCTCTCTCTCTCTCTCTCTCTCTCTCTCTCTCTCTCTCTCTCTCTCTCTCTCTCTCTCTCTCTCTCTCTCTCTCTCTCTCTCTCTCTCTCTCTCTCTCTCTCTCTCTCTCTCTCTCTCTCTCTCTCTCTCTCTCTCTCTCTCTCTCTCTCTCTCTCTCTCTCTCTCACACACACACACACACACACACTTCAAACAGAACTCCAAAAGAACAAAAAGTCCTGTTTAAAATTACTTAGTTAAACCAAGCTAAATCAATAATTCTTGGTTATTCTATCATAACTTGATTTCCTTACATACAATTCACTTACATTTTTGTAGAAAACCAATCCTTAATTTTAGTAACAAGTTTTCAGTTTACTTTTGTGTGTGCGTGTGATGACAAATGAACTGTGGTCTCCGCACAATATTATGATAAGCAAATACATTTCTAAATATTACAGACATATTATAGCCTATAATAATCAAAATGTCATTTTCACAATCTTTGACCTTTTCGGATGCTCTCACATTAAAAAAATAGCTACATTTAATTAGTTATCAAATTGCATAGTTTTCATAAAGATACTGTTTTGAGAAATAAACATCGCTCTCATGGAGGTGACGAGATGTCATGGCACAGGCTGATTTATTTATTTTGCTGTCTTTAAAATAAATCTGCACTTCTTAGATATTAATGGAAAAGCTATCTATTTCATGATTAAATTAAGTATAACATACCTCTGCGCGGCAAATTTGAATTTCAAATCAATTAAACCGTTATCTCTGCAAAGCTTTCACGTGTTTATGTTCATTTACAAATATAGATCCCCTCATCTCAACGATTCATTGCTTGAACTAATTACAAATAACAAACCGGATGAGCATATGGCGACTTAGCGGCAAAAATGTCACAGGTGCGTAATGGCAAGTTTATACACGTGACGACCTGCAGCAATTCAACATTAATGAGACCTGGATGTGTCCCTCAGGAATGAAGTCATTTGGATTAAAGCAAGACGGTTTAATTGAACAGCTTTATTTTTGAAGGGGCATGTCACGAGGCTAAAGTAGCACTTCCAGTTGGCTGTGTCTCTCTTCTGGTCCTGTCTGTTGTCAGGCCACGTTAAAGGCCTCATATGGAAATGAGGCATTTGTATGGTCTTCTGCTATCTAATGAGCCTGTTAACATTCAGTTGTTCGTTATAATTGCTTCATATGCTAACAGGACGGAGGAGCAGGACTTCTAATAATTACTCTCTTTATGAGACTATGGCTAATGAATTTAAGTGAGGTGTATTAGCTTCCCCGCTGCCCTGTTGGCAGCTATTGCGACATAAAAGATCCTCCGTCGTCCACTTTCAGAGGACTTGTCTGAATTACCTGTCAGAATGTCCTCCCACAGTGGCTTCCAGAGAATTGTCATAAAATGGCTTGAATTGCAACAGAAAGAAAAACTCCTTCCTGTTTTGCTGTAAATGCAATCCCTGGCAAAATCTCTTTTATTGAAAATGATATCGGCTAAGCGTTTCGCATTTTGGCTCCGTTCCAAAGCTTCGTGAGCTGCTTGCTGTCCGTTGGAACTGACTGATTTGTAATGTCGCATATTGTCAACAGTTCGACTTCGTTTATTTCAGAAGTTCAGAGGTATTAGCACGCTAAATTTTGCATTGTAATTACGTTTAAGGCTTAAAAAATGTTTCTATATGTGTATACACAAACACACACATATATATATATATATATATATATATATATATATATATATATATATATATATATATATATATATGTGTGTGTGTATACTAAAAAGTTTAACTAAAAAATATAAATTGTGTAATAATGAATTAATAATTAATGATTTCATTAATTTAATTAATTAAATATGAATTCATTTCATTTCAAAGACGCCACTTTTGATCACATATATTGAGAATACATTAAATGCAATCAGAATCATATTAATTATATTATTGTAATACTATTCATAATCAAAATTCTTTTTATGTCATCTTGAATGAGCAAGTCACAGCGCAATCTGAGATTTCAGTTTCAACATTTTCAACATTTGTTGTTCGGAACAGCCGTAGCATCGTAAGCCCACCTATGTTTCTTTAAAATGCTTCCTACATAGGCAGTTATGATTTGGAACGAAGCCCACAGTAGTGCTAATCTCTTTAGTGATCCATGCTTCAGCTTGAGGAGGTTGTTGAAGCTCTCTTGCTCTCTGATGGCAGGCAGCCCAAAGTCACAGATGCAAAAAAAAAACATAAAAAATGCAGTGTTGTATTATGGAGCACAATCTTCCCACATTCATGTCTTTGTCTGAAATGTTGATTTAAAAGACAAACTGATCTTTTCACAGTTCTTTCTGTTCATATGTTGGTATACTGTCTAGACTGAGTCTTACTTCTTTTCCAGCAAAGTAAAGTTAAGCTCTGTCTAAAATCTCTGATTCGAGTTGTTTGGGGAGCGAGTCTATATTATTATTCATTCTTTTTGTTTGCAACACAAAGCTGCTGCGTTTTAAAGGTTTCTTGAGTAAAAGGATTTGTAATGTCAAACCATCTGCCGGAATCTGTGACTGCAATGCATAATTATTTAATACCTTATGAATATAGACTTTTTGTTTCTATAAAAACGAACTTCTGTGGCGGAGAATAGCTCACCGCCATATGTCTATTTTGATACAATAATTAGCTATAATCAAATATAAAGAATGTAACTATTTACACTTACTAATAACCCCGTTATACCCCTGTGCCATTATCCTTTTCTTTTAAATAATCATCCTTTATTTTATTCTTCATCATCTCAATAAGTATTGTGGGTGGGCTGGTGTAATTAAAAATAATGAGAAAGCCATGTGCGTTCATGTCAAGATGTCTTTACAGGCCAGTCAAACTAATGTCAGTCTGTTTTGTGTGTCTGAAAAGCTTTTTCAATTAAATTTCTATTAACGATCTGGATATTTGACACATTTAGATATGCAATATCCATAGACTGGACATTTTCAAGAGCAAGTGTGTCCGTTGCTTTTATTATTTAAAACGTTTAGCTGAACAAGAATTTAATATTAATTTACATTTTAGACACGATAATGACAGTTACTTTGTTTTTATCTGCAAACAATATAGTTGCAAATGTCATGATTGAATTAATTATAACAACAGTTCTGTTGTTCATTATGTCAGTGTTTAGAACAAATCAGCTGAATGATTTAGTGGCTCACTTAATAAAGAAGTTGCTTGATTAAAAAAAACAACAACATCAACAACAACTTATACTCACTTTTCTGGAATTGTAGCTGAATAACGAATGATTTGTGCATACATAAATGCATTTAGGCATTTTTGCCCAAAGTCACTCTGGAATTAAATTCAGTAGCATTTATGTAAAATATTCAAATTAAAGATTTTGTATAATAAAATGCAAAATAAATGACAGCAAAACGACTTTAGTGTTATACTGTAAAACAGTTGCAGTAAGGGTACCATACTGTAAAATAAAACTACCGTAAGCGCATCATACTGTAAAACTCTTTTACAAGTAAACTACTGTAAAGGGCCAGTTACAGTAAGTTACTGTAAAAATACAATAAAAAGTCTAACAGTGCATTATAAAGAAGAACTGCACCTGTTCTGCAGCTGCATTATAAGATCATCATCATGCTAAATGAGACAATTATGAGAGTAATAGTACACTCACTGTAAACCATCGTCGAGTGTTTCTAACAACTTCCTCTTGTGATCACATGTGGAAATGGATCATTTACTGTTTTCTAATTTTGTATGGCTGTACAAATGAGCATTTCAGATGTAACATTCATTATCAATCATCTAAAAAAAATCACATACAAACCATAACCTATTGTAATTGTTTGTTTAGTATAATTTATAGTGGCTGTCGACTTTCCGCTGTGTAAACGCCTTAAATATAAAAATACAATATATAAATATAAATATAAATTCCTATAAATTCCAATTATAATACACATTAGTAAAACACATTAGTAGTAGTATTTTTAATTGTCTATATACGTTTGCGTTGACAACACTAGTTCACATGTTTATTTTAAAACATAAAATATGCTTTGAACGACTGCTTGTATCAAATACACTACTTTAGCGACAAGACAAAGGGATGTAGTTGTTACCGATGTCACGACCTTAGCTTCCGTCATTAACCGAACCCGCCACCTGGTCACGATCCCAATCACCCGAGTACTAATCACCCGCACCTGTAGCCACTCACCTGCCACCCTTCAAAACACGCTCACACCATTCCCTCCACGGCGGTTCACAAGGTTGCATACCTCGAGCTCTGGTCATTATCCCGGCTGCCTGCCTGAAGGAACTTCTTGCCTCGATAATTCTCCTACACAAGAAAGAACTTCACTTACCTTATTGAAATACTGATTTGAAACGATCTTCTTGTGTTTGAGCATGTTCAATTAAAGACTCACCTTTTGAATATATCCAGTGTCTGTCTCCTTGACCAGATCGTGAAAACTGACAGTTGCAAATGGTTGTCTCTTCCCCAATGTTTAACGTTTATGACTCAAATTGGAAACTCTAGTATAACACTGTTTTTTAACCAGTTTCCCAGTAATAAATACGACTTCACGTTCACATCCAATTTCAAATAAAGAAACCTGTATTTAACATCGTTCTGATAACACATGAAGGCAGCATGCAAATTTCAAAATGGTGGAATTTACCAAATGCTAACAATGTTTGTTTCTGCAATTTTTTTTTTTATTTCTGCAGTTCTACAATTATTTTCGATATTAATTTGCTCCAAATCCATCTGATCTATTGGAAATTCATTAAGTTGATTTATCTTTTCTGGCAACATAGGAAATTACTGTAATGGCTGCTGAAAACATACACCTTCATACACGCTTTATATATATATATATATTTTCACAGATGCCATTAGACATTAAATGAACTGAAGTATATGCATAGCAAACCATATGGGTAGTTATGTTTCTTTTTTTTATTGTTGGGGAGCTTTTGCACCCATAGTAGCTACACAGCTGGATGTGGAGTGAGGTGTAACTGCTCGAGTTCTGTGTTGCATTGATTGATGTTAGCAGCTCTCCTGTCTGCATCCAATGTTGTAGAGAGAGTATTTTTTTAACAGCCGTGCTATGACAGAAAAAGGATCACTGCATTCTCTCACCAATGCAAAAATACACTCCAACACAGCAGTCTGCTGATCCCAGTAAATCTCCCAGACTCCTTCAGTAATCAGCCCACCAGTTATTATTGCATGCAATGATTCTCCTCTCCCACCTATCAACTGGCCCCTCACAGGACATTGACAGCTGTTGCAGCAATGATGGACTATCAAAGTCTCACTGAAACCTTCAGCCAATTACTGTGCCTCTTGGAGAAATGCTGACATGAAAATAGGTCGTTGGGGGTGGTGATAAGACAGCATGTGACTGGTGACCACCACCGCTGACGGTTGAGCCCACACGGTATCTGTACCCACAAATTTTGACAGATTTACACAGTATTGGAATAACCATCATTCACAAAGTTTAATGTGATTTTTTTTTTTGGATCAAACGATGGTCAAATATGTGATCATTTGTCCATACTTTCAGCTAATAAGAGCAGGGGCGTGTTCAGATATACACCAAGATTCCAAACTTTGATTGGTCTTAGAGAGTGAATTAGTTTTAGAAGTATTTGATCATTATAATTATCATTATTATTATTTTTCTTCTAGAGATTAAAAAAAACAAGTTTGTAAAGCATTAGCATCATGAACCAAGCCAACAAGTTACAAGGTGAATCACTTTTAATTTGAAGCTAAATTCTTTAGTGAGTGAAAGAACAACAATCTCATGAAGCACTGCAAATGGCATCATTAAATTTAATCAACAGTGAAATATAAAACTATTAATGTTGATTTATATCCTTAATAACTTTTTTTTTTTCTTTTTAACAAAACTATGCACAGTTTTATAGAGGCCATCCTCTGCAACCTCTTTTGGCATGATTTGTTTGCTGCAGCTCCGATTTAATTTTCTGCACAGCATCATGGGTAATGTAGTTTTTCATCATGGATTTCCACTGTTTAAGACTATTACTTTAAAAAAATGAGCTGAAATGTGAACAAACTTTCAAACTTGATTACAAAAACCAGCACATGCAATTCACTACAGTCTCCAGCTAAAATAATCACTAGTAAAAGTAAAACTATATAATAAGACTCTCCATGCACCATTATATAGTGTCACAGTGCACAATCCTGAACAACAAAACTTGAGCCTCATTGTGAGTAGCGCATTATTTTAGAGGATTTTTAAACATGCCATCAAATGTATTTAGAACAAAGGTAGTGGTTGATAGAATAAAACTGCACCCTGTCGATTTCACCTTTTAAAGAATTGTTGCTTCTCTTAGCATTTTCTGTCTACTGAGCCGCAGGCGTAAACAAATCAGCACATTCTTGTTAAAAAAAAGTTATATTAGCATATATACTGTATCGATGGCCACCAATTATTCGGGGCTTTAGTAACAGCAGCCCTCATAGTGGTTCAGCATAAAGTTAGAAGCAGCAGAGGTTATCATGTTACATAAAAAATACAATAATGGCAGTATTCAGCAGACCCTGCAATACCAACTTCCAACTCGTCTGATATGGCTGTCCTCACATTACCTTCCACCCTCAAACGAGGCATGTTTCTCTGCTGAACAGCTTTAACAGGGGCTTTATGTGTATTCAAAGGCCATGAACTCATTTGCTCTACCCCCTAGGAGACTTTCACATTTTTGGAAGGAAAAATCATAAGTTTAATCAGTAGGTACCTATTCTGTGGCGTATCAGTGGCTCTGCCATCATTAACCGGCTCATTAAGCCTTTCTGGCCAACTGTGAATGTCTCCTCTAATCTCTGATACTCCCAAATTTAGATGTATGTTCTGCTCGGTACATTTCACACACCATGGGCGCTGTGGTTTTACCGTCACCATTGAGCCCATTTGTAAATGAATGGGTTTATTTCAGTCAGTGAAGGATGAATAAAGAAACAGATGTATGGGTTCATTAAGGACACCGGACGTGATGAAGTCCAAAGGGTGTCCAAGTGTTTCCGCAGTGTGCTGTTTACTTAAACTGTGCTTTTTGTACGAGACAGTCATATTTCATGTGGAAGTAAGTTAATGCAGTTAGTTTAAAACAGCGCAAATGTGCTATGTTAAAAACGATTGTGCAGCTTTTTTTGAGCAACCACAAAACAGCATTTTATACATGTAACCACATGAGCAGCGCTTTTGAAACGGTATATATATACCGTTTTCCGTGTGAACCTCCATACAGTGTCATCTAGCAACCAATTACGTTTTAAGTTTGAATTTATCTCAGTTAATTGGCCTAATTAATATTCAGTGGAACAACGAAAGAGTCCCACTTGATTTGTTCCGGTTTTAATTGAACATATCTCGGCTCATAATCAAGCTATGTGATATGCATCTTTTTAATCATGCTTGTCCACTTAAAGGCACCTTCAAACTCTCGCCCAAATCTACCACAGAGAATAGATAACGAGCTTCATCGGCACAGAACGTTTAATAATAAAATTAAAATAAAACTTCAAAATGATGATGACGGAAGGGCATCGGAATATTTAACTTTAGGAACAGACAGGAAGAGACCCCGTCAGGTCAGTCCTGTTCGTCTGGAAAATGTTTCTGTGTTCTGTATCCCTCTGTGACGTGTTTGTTTAACATTTCTGTTTGGAAGATAAATTAGTCTTTAAATCTCTGGTGTAAGTGCTTTACAAGGTATAAATAGCACACAAATGCCTGGCAATTACTAAACGTTTCGCAGCGATCTGAATCATGAATTACAGTAGAATGTGTTAATAACACATTTATAAACACACTGAGCAACTATTATCACTTGCCTAAATAATAAACGTACACTTAAGGAGTTTTATTAATCATTTACTTACACTTTCTAAATGATCTTATGAACTGATGACAAAACCTGAATACGCGGTTTGGAAATAATGTAATAATTTAGAAATGATTAATTTTAAGAAATTATGAAAATACAATTATCAAACATTATAAACATGCTAATATTTGGTAGCACTTTTTCTGAGGTGTCCATGATACAGAGTAATTACTTAGTAGTATAAAACGAAATGTACTTACCATGTAACTAAGTTATGGAAAATTTTGTAATTATGTAAATGTAATAGTCTGCTACACATCACAGCTATACCTGTGTAAACCAAATATTGTCACATGTGCTCAAATACATGCAATACCTTTCTAATTGCATTGCAATTATACAGAATATTACACAGGCATAAGCCACTTAAGTACAATCTTAAATACACTGCCTGTAACATCTGCATAAATACTAACTGTAAGTCAAGGCATAATTTAGTTACATGATAAGTACATTTTATTTCATGTGAGTACAATGGCTACTACTTAGTCACTACTTAAGTAATTATTCTATATAATGTAAAATATATAGTGTTACCAAACACTTACAGCAATATTTAAAAACTGCTTACCAATGTTGAACAATGTTTTATAAATGATGAATTGATCATTTACCGATGCTTAACTAACGACTCATAGTGTGCAGTTATTATACCGATTTTTAAAAATAAAGTATCTCATATAATATTTTGCTTGACCTGCTGGGGTTAAAGATCAGCATTTGCTGAAGGTTAAGAACCTCATTTCACCAAAAAAAAGCTCATGAGAGTTTCAGACATTATTCTGTACCCTATTCCGAGAAGGTTGCAGGATTGATGCTGGAGGAATCATGCCTCTTCACTCTATTGCCAATGTGTCTAGGAGCAGAAATGAGCATGGTAATATTACCTGTCCTTCTGTCACCACTTTGATTCAATTTGATTTCATGCTCAAGATGAAACACTCTCAGGACTATTTGAACCAAGGCCAATATTCATTTAGATGGGAAGTGTGATAGGACGAGAGGAGAGCTGGGAGCGTGATTAATTCTGTTACCCTGCTCATACTTGTATTTCATTACCAAGGTGACAGAGGCCACCACAGCTTTTTGCAAAAACAGGACGCAATCAGTTTTGCTTAGATACAGATACGATGACCGACCGAGGATGAGCGGCAGAATTAGATGTTGTAGTACTGTATAACAAAATTGAATAAAAAAAAAAAAAAAAAACATGCTAACGTGGACAGTAATGTGTGCTGTGATTAATCCAGGTGATCTCATTCATATTGTTTAGGCATTTGTACCATACATTCATTTTTTGGACACTTGGAAGAAGCTGCAATATCTAATCTCAACATACTTCCTTTCATCTTGCATAACAATTTTCTTACCTCATCTCATGGCATAAAAGTACCTGTGCGCACTTTATAGCGAGACACAAAATACATACCAATAAGTACATCAGTTTAGATCCAAAAGACAGTAAGTCTAGAGACAGTAAAACTCATTTTATTCCTTTTGACCTAAATTTAAACAGTGCCATGTTTGCTAAATTAGTGCATCATGTTATGACATGCTGGGAGATTTGAAAGCGTCACACATACCCAGCTTCATACCGATGGGTTTTTAAACACTTCACTCTTTTTCGAATCCCGTGTAACTATGGTTCAACCAAAGGGATCAAATCTGCATAAAAGGAAGTTGAATGGTACGGTTGCGTCAGAAAATTAGTTTTTTTACATCATTTTGGCATTTGTTAACACTATTGAGTAGGTTTATGGTTGGATTTGGAGTAGGGCATATTTCCAGCATTATAGAGCATTAACTTTTGGCAGCAGTCCTCGGATATTTTAATTCTGAAACGTTACTTTATGTAACCGAAGCAATGCAGTAAAAACACAGCAAAACTTACCCATTTTTAGGTATTTTTATTAGACCAGGTTGCAATTTTCATATATATATATATATATATATATATATATATATATATATATATATATATATATATATATATATATATATATAATAAAAGTATAAAAAAAGTTTAGAGAAGAAAATGTTGTTATAATTGCAAATTGATTTACAAATGAGATCCAGATGAAGTCGTGCATTCTTTCTATGGCTAAATTTAATTATCATCAAAGCTTGCTTGCTATGAAATATAAGCTAAAAATTACATTACATTTGTCTTTGCTAGGTAATGTGTTAATTGTGTTAAATATGAAAATATTGAATTAATAATTTATATCAAATTGATTATAATAAAACCACCCTACAAGATGCATTAATTAAATAGATTCGAAAAATATTAGTACATAGTTTATACATCAAAACTTTTTATACTGTAGATATAGAAAATGTCGATTTTATTTTTTTTTATTCGAGTGAACCATTTCCCCCTTATTGTAAAAAACGTTTTAATAAACATTATGACACTTTTGCAGTATAAAGAAGTTTTTGTGCATTGAAATCGAACTTATTGCTTGTTATTCGCGTGGAATGAGTATTGCTGTAGTATTGTATTGTTGGTTGTAATCAAAAACAAGCCACAACTGTTGTCTATAGATACTAAATTGTACATAATCCATATTATTTCCCATTCCTCTAATGCATCTTTGCATGTTTGTGTGAGTGAGAGCAACAGAGGATTATAAAATGCACAGTATGAAATCAATCTATTCATAAAGCTTCCAGATGCCGTGCTTTTAAAGGGCCAGACAAAGTGGGGCGAGGTAAAAGCAGGTAGCTGGAAAGAGAACATCCCGCAGTTTAGAGGGCATTAGGGACACTGAGAGGAGAATTAGACTAAGAGTTCAAAATTAAACCACTGCTGAGCAGAGTACTCTAACCGAAAATGTATAAAAGATTTGTTTAGTCAAAGCACACAAAGCAATATTTGTCCACAGCCATTCAGGTGCTGGCAGAAAGCCAGAAGCTCTGAATGTTTAATATATTTTATTAACGGCAGATTGGAGAATACTAATGCTAATTCTTACTTTTGAAACTCACATTTCGCACATGTGTGGTTAAGACGGCTGGGGAAGGCTGATCAAAGCTGCAGTAAATTTCCTCTGCATTGCAAGGCAATTCATGCCTCATTTCTCTAGCAATCCATAATTTAATAGGAATACGTGTTCATATATATATATATATATGTATATATGTGTGTGTATGTGTGTGAACAGCAAACCATAAGGCTATGAATATGATGGCAATACATAATACTTTCATTAGGTCGCTAAAAGCGAAAAGAATTTAAAAATAATGTTCACAGTGTTGTTACCTTTGGTTTGCTAATTAGGATTGCATTGTGTTGCGTATAGTTTTAAGAAGAAATGCCTTTACTGAAGACTTCAGATATACAAAGACGGTGCACTTATATTTAGGCTACTTATGAATGGGTGTTTAACATGCAATATAGCAAAACATCCCAACTTATAGTTAAAAATGTCAGTGCATCGCGGATCGTGTTCATCTACGAGTGCGTGGCTACGTATACCGTCTGGTCTATCCTGAAAAAGTACGATTTTTAATGCTATTTGAGAATAAGAAAACGCAATTCATGAGACGTTTATTGGCAGATGCCTTTAGCTATTTTAAATAATGCATTTAATCATTAGCTTTGTGAACAGATTGAGAGATCCCTCATCCAAAGAGATGCTGTAGGAAATGTACTTGCATTCCTTATTAAAAAAAATAATAATATAAATGGTTTTACTGCAAAAACATGGTTATTGAAGTTAAATCATGGTAAATGCAGATTAACCATGGGTTGTTCTACACGAACTATAGTTTAACTATGTTATTTGTAGCAAAACTGAAAAAAACTGAAAAAAAAAAACATGGTTAATACTTTGTTAATTTTGTAAGTGACAACTCAAATATCTGCATAAGAGTTGTTTCAAAGATGGCGGCTGCGCGGAGTGAAATTTTTTGTCTTAAAGGGACTTTGTGCCTTACTATTAACATGTTAGAATAATGCTATCAAATCTCAGCAGGTAATAGCGTCATATCTGAATGGTCTATCATTACGGAAATAAACCTATTTACATCACGTGAAAAAGAGCATGCATACCACATTTTGTGGAAGACGGGATAATCAGCTCTCTCTCTCTCTCTCTCTCTCTCTCTCTCTATCAATTCTGCAACCTGCATGATAAAATTTTAATTATTGTTTCTTGAATCCTTGCTTTAAGCCCTAATAAATGTAAATCGTGTGTCTATGCATTTAGCCTTTCACTGCAATTTTCTAAAAAAATGTAAAAAAAAAAAAAAAAAAAGCTCAAACTAGTCCTAGGTTGTTTATCTGAGTAAATGGAACCATTTGAACCAGGGTTATAGATGGGGTTTAAATTTTTTTTCTTGACGTTGTCTCAGTTCCTAATCATTTGAAAATGCAACAATTGAATCATGCCTGGATTTGTTTTAGTCATGATCGTGGCTCCCATTTGCACTTTATGTCACTATTGTCGCGAGCTAGTTCGGAAAATGGAAAAGCGTACTTTCAGCAGCCAGAAACATTGCTTTTATGCGTTTCTGTCAAGAGAAATAATGACAAGAACATTGTTGTCAGATGTAAATTCTGGCATTGCGTGGCTTTCCCGCCCACTACGAATTACAGTATACATCCGTACCTACCATTCGTAAAAGTCTTTGTAGAAAACTTTTATGTATTTTGGAACAACACCATGAAATATAATCACACCTTGGTAGGAGCATTTCATATCGTAATATTAAACAATGCAATTGTTTTTATCAGGAAGTGACGATTTTGTTCTCGTTGACTCATTTGATGGAAACACTTCTTTAATCACAAAAGCCGTATACAATATTCTTGCACTGGTTAAATTCGCGTCTTTGGTTGGAAACATAGCTTGCGGTTTACCGTTGAAGACATCAACAAGCGTGAGGTTTAATATATCTTTAAATACGAAACTCATAATTTTGCTTGATTTTTATACAGTTGTTTACACACACACACACACGTTTTCTTTTCGGATTCTAAACAAATCATTAAAAATGCCATTTGCAGCTCTCTGCTTGTCCCCTCATTAAACTTTTCCTTCTGCAGGCCAAAATAAGGCAGAAAAATAAGCGTCTCTTTTGCGGCGGCTCGCTGCCCGTCGCAATCTAGGCCTCCATTAACGGAGCGCTAAAACACAGCGATTGCACGAGCTGCAGAATTAGTTAACGAGTTAAGCGTTTTTTTTTTTTTTTCATTTCCCGTGCCTTTAGTTTCCAGAGAAGTCGCTCAAGCAAGGATCGTCAAACTGTTAACATGAGTGATATGTTAATTGTTGCTAATGTCCTCCTCCGGAAAAGGCATTTCAAACATTTCTTCCTCGACCGTTTAATTGGTTGCATTGAAGTTTTTGTAATAAAGCGGGATTAGCCAGAAGGCCTAAAATGTATCGATTGTAAATGTTCCAGCGTCGTTTAATGAGACCCGTGTGCTTTTTGGTAATTCGCATTTTGAATTATCTGTGAATTGCTGTTGCCATTTAATTATTGCGGAGTCACAAAATATCCCTTTAACATCAGCAAAATGGCGGAAAAGTGGCATGCAAAGGCGAGAATGTAATCCTCACTCGCATGTAATGGCTTAGTAACAGCGTTCAAATTTGCATCGAACAGTAATTAGGCCCCTTTTATTTGAAATTGAATGTTTTTCCTGAAGATAGCAAAATTGTTTTGACACAAGGCTCTCCTTCTGATTTTCCTCATGCATTTATAAATGCTTGAAAGACTCTGATAATATTGTAATGTGTTGTTGTAATGCCAAAAGCTGTTTGCCTTGCCGGTTTGGACCCTTTAAAGGAATCACTCAACTCAAAATTTAAATAAAAAAAAAAAAAAAGTCATTATTTGCTCACCCTCAAGTCATTGCAAACTTCTATGCTGTTGTTAATTTAATGTAATTTAATTTTTTTTTTTTAATTCTCCACGAAACACAAAAGGCACACATCAGAGTGAGCTGCGATCTGTCGCGAGTAAAAGTTGTAAGGAATGTCGGTAACCAAACACCAACATTCTTCAAAAAATAAAAAATAAAATAAAATAAATTAAATTAAATTAAATTAAATTAAATTAAATTAAATTAAAAAATGTAGCCCCATTTCATATTAGGTGGCCATGACTACTTACATAAATAATTAATAAATAAAAATAAATAAAATAACTACAATGTATTTATTGTGTTCATATTGTATTGCAAAACACGTTTGCTTCTATTGAGGTGGGATACTGGTAAGGGGTTAGGGAAAGATTTGGTGGTATAAGTCATGGTTCAACAGTGTAAATATAAATGTAGTTACAGGAATTAATTAATGATGTAATTACATATAGGTCTAATTAAGTACAATGTAAAAACAAGTGTGCACACAATAAGCGCACTGTATCAAATTAATCATTTAAATGTAGGTACATAGCAGTTAAGGCCAACTAATATGAAGTGGCACCAAAATGCTGCTTACAATAAATAACAAATAGCACAATAAATATTAAAACAACAAGACATTTTGGTCTAGAAGAAAAATAAATAAATAAAAAATAAAACATACGGTACCTCACACCCTCACAGTGTTTACCTCAGTGTATTTTTTTTTTTTTTGAAAAAAGAAAGGAAGGAATAGCATTTGATATATTGGACGGTATATTGTCATTTTTTTTTGTCAATAAACATATCAAATGTATGATGTTGTATTAAATATCAGTCACAAACGGTAATTAGATCATCCATATGTATAGCATTTAATTGAATTTAATATACATGTTTTTTGCATAAATTACACAAAAAGTAGTATTTTTAAATTGCTAATATGTTTGGTTTATTCTTCTATGAAACGATAAAAACAGAGAGAAAGAGACTGACACATACTAATTGGGACATTGGGATTCTCAGTCTCTTAAATTCAGTGTCTGAAAAGATTTAAAAAAAATAAAGTTTTTCTTTTTTTTGTGGAAGAAAGCCATAGTGTAGCACTTTATCTAAGTGCTGTTTGAATGAGTGACTGATGAATGCTGCGAAGCTGATGCCCGTATTCACATGCTTGTGAGATAACAGTGAGAATCTGCGTGATAGGAAAGAAACACAACAAAGACTGATTTCAATGAATATTTATCAGAACACTGCTCTCAAAAGATGAAGGTATGGGGAGAAAATAACAACATTTTACAGCAGCAACAGAATCATAATGGCTGAAAATATCAACCGTTTGTTCTCCAAATTTGTTATGCAAATTAGGGCGGCATTAAAATGAACAAAGTTGACCATTAAAAAAAAAAAGCATCACTGCTTTTCTCTGGCATGAAATGCTAGATTTGAAAGTCAGAGCTCTGTTTTATTTTGGTGTTTAATCTGTTGAGAGAGAGAGAGAGAGAATTATGCAAACTGAACTCACACTCATATAAGCCAAATGAGATAAACATGCATAGAGGAATAATAGGACACAAAAATACAATTTTTTTTGTAATTTGTAATATTTAAAAGCCTCAGTAGAGAAGAATATTATCAAAATATAAATTTCAGTCTGTTCCTGACAGGTTTAGAATGACATTAAGGTGAATAAATGATAGCAGAGTGTTATTATTGTTGTTGTTGATTTTATTTAGTTTATTTAGGTTAGGTAAATTAATTTTCATTCAAAATCCGGAACAGGTATTATATAAGTTAAAGGTTATTTCAAAACCGTGAGTATTTCTTTTTTCTGCTGAACACGAAGAATACATTTTGTAAAGCGTTTTACTAATATCTCGCTAGAAATAAAACCAGGTGTAAAAGGACATGAGTAAATGACGACAAAATTTCATTTTTGGGTACAGTTTACCGGTTCACTTGAACAGTTCTTACTCGAGGTGAAATGATTGCTTGCATCACTCACAAAACAGAACCTGATCTTGTGTATCAGTCGCTCTCTGATCGATGAGGAAAACGAAGCATAGCGAAAGTCTCATTCCCATGGTTTCATTTGCATTCCTGTGATGTTGAAAGGTATTCACACTCACTCTGAAATATTGCTCTAATTCAGCTGGTTAGGAATATAAATCTTGCCCTGTAGACCTCTTTCATCCAGCTGCCTTAGGCTCTAGCTTAACAGAAGCGAAGTATGCTGTAAGAACGTGAAAATTTTCCCTCTTTGGCACATGGGATGTTGAATCTTGAAATATTGTGAGAACTGCGGGGTTTCCACTCATTCAAAAAAGAGCCTTCTATTTCCTTTTAAGTTTAGATTATATATAAACTATATGCATGAGAACATATTTGAAAATTTCAATATAAATCCGTTAGATAAACTCATTTTAAATTAATTACTTCAGGATGTTTACCATGAATACAAGTAAATGCAAAACCAGCAACAAATCTAATCGTGTATGCTTCACTATAAAACACGTCCATATGCGTCAATTAGATTCATAATCAAACCGCAACTGCACTTTTGACCAACAATAACAACACCGTGATTATCAGTAAACACTGAAAAAAAACCATACTTCATAAAGCTGATGCTACAGAGCCAATGAGACTTCAGATATATACGTCCAAGTGCAAGCTTTGACATAAAAACATAGTTAAACACAGGCAGGGTCAAACTACAATAATCAGATCTCTCGAGGAGAACATATAAGAGTATTCTAAGAGCATGTGTGGCTCATCAATTGGCAAACGAAATCCAGAGGGCTAGACAAGGTGGGATATCTGTAAACGTGAGCAAAAGCCCAGACGAGGAGCAAACACGGTCCGAAACTGCAGTCGAAAGGGTTGAAGCAAAATACATGGGCAAATATCAGGAACCAAAAAATTGAGAAATATAACTAGACTGGGCTAAAACTAGAATTAGAAACTCAAACAGGGAAATGGCTCCGTAGAGTGCTATCACTAGGAGAGCTGTTTGATCAGGATAACAAGCTAACAAGAGGGAGGAGCTAATTAATAGATGGTCAAAAGAACAAGGGAACACAAAACAATGGGGAACAAATACTTCAAAATAAGAGTCAACAAAAACCATGAATAGGGGACATAGACTGAAATCATGACAGCTGCATTATTAATCATGAAGAAGTTTAACACAATACAGCTATACAGCTTTATGTATCAAATATTGCTATAGTTACCCATTTTTAATGGTAAAAAGTCAATGCATTTGAATTTTCAAAAATTCTTTATTCTAATTATCATTAAAATCTGGTTTCACATTTATACCGGTTTAGAGTTCAGGATAGCCTGTTTCAGGGGGCGATGTCTTAGTTTTGTTTTTGAAAGTAGTATATTGTTAGAATGTCCGAAAAAAAGTAAAGGACTAAAACAGAATTGTGGTTGTTTTCTATGTTTGATCTAAGAGTCATTTTTATTTTCCAGTGAACAGCCCGAGACAATACATTTTCTGAAATCAAAGCTTTTGTAACATGTACTCTTCACAAACTGAGTTTGCAAGCTGGAGGAATTTAGTTTTTCATTGAAGTATGAACAGGCAAACCATCAGAGCTCTGCCGAGGCTTCTCATCGCTGCCAGCTATTTACAAGCAGCCCAAAACCCGTCCTGAAATCTCCAACAGGCGACTTTAACAAGTACGATGCTGCATCCTCCCAGCTAACCCCGAAGTTCTTCAGGCTATTGCACAGTTTATAAGCAAATGTTAATGGCTCAGCTTCAGTCATCTATAAGCTACAAGTTTGTTATTCTGACCATATCGATAAAATCACTGTCCCACCTACCTATTGGCTATACTCAAATATTGCCTTAGATGTAGTTTAAGCAATGTATGTAATGCTTCATGCTGATGCAATCTGGACAAATATATATTGTATATTGCACCACACTGGTTTTACATTAGACAAGTGGCAACCCCAAGCAGAATCTAAATTGTTTAGCACACAAGTAAACAAATCAATCTTTGTTAAAATCAAACACTGAATTTCATTGCCATGAACTACATGAGTCTAACAATATAAACAATCATGGCATATTCTTTTTTTTTTTTTTTTATATATAGTACATAAATGTTTCTTGAACGACTGTGGTTTCATGATAAAATTATGCATGTGAAGTACACATTTTATATTCAACATGCATTGAGGTGTTTTTCTTCAATATAATATTCCTATCATACTATGGATATTATCAAATCTGGTCAATGTAATTATTATGATGATGAATATTGATACTAAGATTTATCACCCCATTGGAGGGCATTGGACACGTCATGCCAAAACTATACTTTCTAAAATATTAGCTAAATGTGAAGGCCAACAACCACTGAACATAGCGTACCTATCCAACCTTATTCAGAATGCGTCATAGTTGGTAAACCCTCATTATCTGTCTTTTTATGTTGAAGCTAGGCCTTATGGGATTTTGTTTAAAAGATTTTGAATTGGTCCTAAGATCGAGGTGGTCTCAACTCTGGTCCACTGTGCAGCTTATTCAGGTGAAGAACCACCTAGTCTTTGACACGAGAAACAACCAATTACAGTTGTTATCAGATGGTGCCCAGAGGTGGGTAAATATAAAGTAGAGGATGCAAAACAACAGTTCTTGCAAAAAAACATTCACACAAACAATTTTTTTTTCTTCCATTGAGTATTGTGGTGGTAGTAGTTGTATTATAAACTGTTTTAGATAAAAGCATCTAATAAATGACCGCTTGCTTCCTTATACCCCAGTTTTATATTTTCGTATACGCATGTAGACAAGATATTCAGCATTTTTGTATGTGCTGCATGTGTATCAGATGAAATGGTGGGTGCATCAGCTAACTGTCATATATCCTCTTTAAGATGGCAGAAGTCAGACAGCAAAGGTGCATGCAGGGAAATTGAATCCTGTCTCACTTAATGCATCTAAAATTGTGCCTCTCTTGCATGTCGATATGGAGCTGTTTATTCACGGGTCTACTTTCCGCCATCATTCATAACATCACTGCATTCACAGACTTTACTACAGCATCAAACCGCAAAGAGATGGACGTGGACACGCAATCCATGCACACAAATATGACGCCTTTATACTTTCTTTTATATATGGACCTGACATGGTCGCTGTGCTGTAGAGTGTATTTTTAAAAGAAGATTGTAGAAACATTTTCAGGAACATATACGGTATTTTCTAGATATTAGATATCTATAGATTTCCTCACTGATTACTCATAAAATTTGATTAGTAACATAAGTTGTAAAAACAAAAACAATTTTACTTTTCACATTTTATTAACAACAGTACAAAATGGAGAAAGCAAATAAACCTTTGAAGAGTTTGTTCAGTTGATTGTCAAGATTGTCTGCAAGTGTGATTCTGGTGAAGACTAGAAGACCAGCATGAGTAGTCAATGACGATATAAGGGTTAACAGACTTTTTTTGGCACTATATATATTTCTAGCAGTGATGGTTTAAATATGTTGTGTATTATTTAGACATTTTGCGGAATAAAAACCTCCACTTTGACTAAAACCATACACTTTTGTTTCTCATTTAAGAGAAGGAATAGTTCAGGTGAAAAACAAAAAAACCCTCGTTCTGTAAATTGTATTTTGTTCTTTTGACACCAGTTCTTGTTGCGACATTACGCTTTGCATCTTTGTATCTACCTGCTGAAGCAATTAGCGCAACATGCTGTGTTGTTTTTGTGACTACCAGAAAAGAATATCAAATGTAAATTGTGTTTGTGCTTATTATAATGAACTTTACCAGCACAGAGACAATGAAATACTGTTAAACTGTTATGATTACATGAAGAACTTTTTTTTTTTTCAAACATATCCATTATAATCCAGTATATATCCAGGAATATACAGTATGAGGAGGAATCCTGTGCTGTGCTAGTTGCTCATATCTGTTCAGTACTTCAAACTGTACTATTCTGTACCAATTTTAGCTACTATTTTGCCATTCAAAGAAAAGTTAAGTTTCTGTAAGTTTCAGTTGCTGTTTTTCTGCATTGATGTTATGTCTAATTATTGTCCAGATCTTTATTCACATTCCAGAGTGGCTGTCAGTTAATGTCTGTCATTGTCAGTTATGGGCCGAGATACCATGATGAGTGAAAATTCCCAGAATTCCCCAGTGCACTGCCCTGCCTGTTTGACTGTCCTTGCGCAAAGTCACTCAGCAACCACTACTGACAAAATCCTAGATAAACAACATATCTTGAAAACTCTACTTCATATTTGAACTGCTCTCTCTTACACAATTTTTCATTCCCTCGCCTGAAATTGCATACATGGGGCAACCCAAAACAGATAGTCCAAACTATAATCAGTTTTAAAATGTTTTGTATTTATCCTTGAACAGAGCTCCCTCTGAGGGTCATGTCAGTGGTGGATGCGTTGTGCCGTAGGAACATTTAGTTCTCAGTCATTTGACGTTTCCTGTCTCCAGAGAGAATTCACTGCTGCTGTAGTGAGTGTGGAAGGTGGTAATGATTACTGGCTGAAGATAGCATTGTACAATAAGTGGAACATTTTCTTTTTTGGCCACTGCTTTGTTATAAGGATTTCAGACTGTTTTTAGATGACTCAGACATTTAAAATTAATACACCTAGAGCTAGTGCTCTTATAAATTTGTTTATCTCTGTTGGGTCTTGTTACTCATGACTTAGGCTTCCTAGTTTATACACATGAATCTTGCAGGCAGTTTTGGATCCATAGGTTCAGGCAACCACACTCTTCAGCAAACCAAATATTTTACAACATTACTTTCTATAACTGGTAGAAGTTCTTGTAGCTCAAGTACTGTATTGCTCTTGTAACACAAAGCTCATGGGTCCAAACTGAGCAAATGTACACCAACATATCAGTAGTTTAAAACTAAGCATTCTGCTGGATCTTACAACAGCATTCAAAACTGTGAAGACAAGGAAGTACATGTCCTGAAAAAAGTTAGCCTGTCCTTCTTTATGGCCCTGAAAATAACTCCCTGATATGCTGACAGCACTCAGTCTCAAAACCTTCACTAGGGATTATGAGTGTCTATCATCTTGAGCTAAACTTAGCAAAAACCAAGCTGCTATTCATCCGGATCAAGACCTTGTCATTTCAATAGACAACTCAACCATCTCACCCATACGGAAAGCCAAGAACCTTGGTGTTACACTGGACTATGTCTTGACTTAACATATAGCGCAGACATGCAGATTCTTTCTGCAAACACTCTGCCAAGTCAGACCTTTTCTTACCAGGGAAGCTACTCAGGTTCTGGTGCAACCCCTGGTGTGCTCTCGTCTCGATTTGCAACAAATCATTGTTGGCTGACTTCCCAGTATATGCAATAAAACCTCTTCTGCTCATCCAGAATACTGTGGCCCAGCTGATATTACACCTGTCCAAGTACTCCCACGTCACACATCTGCTAGGCTTCCTCCATTGGCTTCCTATTCCAGCCACATTTGAGCTGAAAACACTTGCAGTTCAGGCAACATTTCACAATAGGGTCAATATGTGATTTGAGTATAAGGCATATAGGGCTAAACTGAAACCCATAGACAAACCCATGTAGTACCTGTGACAATCACTACTGCTTGTTTAGTAGCTTTGTAATCGGGGGCGAAGCAGCTTAGCCCAATTTGCAGTCCATTTGGCAAACCTATCACTGTGGTTCAGATGCGCCTTCATCCATGTATCCATTTTTTATTAATTCTTTCCACCAAGCTAATTTCACTGCATTTTAATATTGCCTTATAAGCACGAAAAACATGATTTGACCCTAGAATTCAGTTAAAATAAAGTGCTGTATCTTACAAGACACTGACTCCGGCATAAGCAGTGTTTTGGAACATCTAATAAGAAAGCAGAATACTTGTTTATTTTCTGCTTACACCCTACTTTACTAGTTAAGGCCCAATTAGAATGAAGGCCTCACTTTCAGCAACAACATGGATAAACCCCTAAATGTAGACTGCCTGTGGCCATTAAAATTACTTCAATGTGAAATGTAAATAGTGTGCTTAAATAGACTGTCCAATGCACAAACTGCTTTTTTTGCCAAGTGTCTTCTTCTGTTTAAAACTGACTTGTATTTATGATAAAAATCTGCTTACAGGACAGCAAAACCTGTTCACGAGTATTCCCCAAAAGCACTGTATGAAACCAGTCAAGTTACAGCACACCATGCAAATGAGGAATAAAATTTGCACAGCAAGCAGGTTTTTTTTTTTTTTATTTTGCTGTGAAGTGTTTTTATGAAGTGCAACCCCAGTGCTAACAGTTGATGGCGGTCTCATTTACTGTGAATGTATATGGCAACATTTTGAGCATGGGGCAGGTTCCCTTATAGGAGGACAGGTAAATTGGACAGGTGTTTGGAGGGTTATTTTACCTCTGCAACATAGGGGCCCTTGAGATTTCAGCTGCAGCTGAGTTGCTTTATTCGTATGCACAGCCATTGTGACTGATGTCACTGGGAAGACATACACAGAGCGCTGAAGCTTATAACTGTTTCCTCCTCTGAGCCCAGTGTGTCTAGAAATATACAGGTCAGCAAAGAGATGAGGAGAAATGAACAGGAGCATGGAAGTAAAAGAAATGGAAGACAGCCTCAATGGATATGAAACGATTTATTTTTCTTACAGTATAGTTCGAGGGAATAATGTAAGCAAACCATTTTTTATTATTATTGTTATTATTTGTTTTGTTACAACTTCATGTATACTACTCATACATTGAAAATAAACAAATACATGTTATTATTAAATATATTACATATACTATACTAGATTATTACTACAGTAAGTATGTTATGTATTATTATTAGCAATAAACCATGACCTTAAAGAGTTAGTTTACCCCCAAATTTTAATTCCATCATTAATTAGTCACTGTCATGTCGTTTCAAACCCATAACATTGCAAAACTGGGTTTTAATTTATTTTTATGGTCTCTTTAACATATTCTATTGACTATAAGTAACATTGCAACTACATATCTCATGACTCTCATTAGAGTGTTAGTGGAATATTAGTAGACTGGTAGGGTTAGGGTTAGAATAAGCTGATGTTTTTGAAAATCTATAGTCAGTCTGTTGGGAGATCATCACAATAAAGAGTTAGCAGATAAGACAGAATAAGACAGTCTTTTTATATTCTCTAAAGTTAGTTGACATGTAGGTACAAAGTTACTTATTGTCAATAGAACATTGATAAGGGACCATCAAAATAAAGTGTTACCCAAAACTGAAGTTGAGCCATTGATTTCATATCCTGTTTAACCAATGTATTTATTACGTTTCTGGACCTGGGGACATTTCAGTTGCTGTCCAATTTTATCAAAAATATCTTAATTTGTGTTCCAAAGATCAGCGAATGTCTTACAGGTTTAGAACCTCTTTTTTTTTTGGTAAAAAGATAACCCTTTAACCCTATAATTAATACATATAACCCCAGTTTCAGTACTTAAGCTAGTTCCAGACTAAAATGCATATTTCAACTAAAAATATCTTGCTCTGAAATAATGTTCCATTAATACTATTTGTAATAGTACGTATTTGTGTAATGTGTAACAGAATAATTAAATCTATAAGTCGCAATCATTTATTGATAATTATTATGCAATATATATTATAACTGACTATAATATATATTACATAAGAATAAGTGACTATATGACCAACAGAAATATATTCCATCTTGTCAAATACAGGCATAGGAAAATGAAACCAATTCATTTCCATCCCACTTTGCCCGGAGAGAAAGTGTTAAACAAAAAACTCCTCTTAAAGTTGCATTCGGTCAAAGCATTTGTAAATAAGTCCATTAAATGTTCTCCGGAAGCAGATCTGCTGTGGTATACAAATGTCTTTAGTGGTTTCGGTGTGTGCTCAGATGCATCGGGGGCAAGTGAACAAAGCGGTATGTAAATGCTCTTTGACATGACGGTGGTCTGTTTTTCTCTCAACAGAGCTAGCAGAGCAGCATAAGCCCTTGAGTCAACACACAGACACATCAGATGCCAAGACCTCTATCTCCCATTATAAATATCAGAGAACCCTACGAAGCCCCGCTCCCTTTTTCTATCCCATGGTCATTTCTGTCCTTTGCGACGTAGCATGCAATTACGACGGGAAACAAATTCCACGGTGCGTACGGCTGGATGCACATGAGCGGCTAAGTTATAGTTAATTTTCATCCATTTTAATGCCGGTCTAAACTTGTCGGTCGGGGTAATTGGAAAAGCCATTAAAGTTTATGAGAGCTGTATGAAATGTTGTTCGCGTCGTTATCGATTAGGTGCGCGTGGAAACCCACGGCTTTGAGCTTTCTGAGGTGAATGAATGACAGGAAGCTGTCAGCGAGTTGATCCTCTCTCTGTTGCCGCACTATCTTTCCTCTCCAGACTTCAGATCCTATCAGCAGTGCTCTCGACGAATACCTTGCCATCACATCACAGTAATTCACACAGAACCCCCCCCCCACTTCCCAATCTGCCTTGCGTTCTTTCTCCCTTCCCCTTGCTTCGTCCCACAGGAGCACCTCTTAGAAGCTGAAGGAAAAACAATTTCAGCCCTCTACAGTCAATTGGCCCCTTCGCAGCAGTGCGGCATCATTCTGGATGGGCAAGCTTCACGCCACTATGATTCTGCTGAGCTGCATCGATTAATGACTCAGTGCTGGCGATAAACTCTGAGCTGAGATCAGAGCCAGGGCTGCATTCGTTCAACACTGTCGAGCTCAGCTGTTCTTACTGTATACGGTGAATACGCAGTTGTTGCAACACTGCTACGAACATTGTTCTCCAGGGAGAGATCCGAAAGCTTCACGTCCCATTTCTTGAATGATATCAGTACTACGTCGCGTTCGCTGCGTCACTTCTGCGCGTGGGACTCGAAATAAGCACGTCGGCCCATTTCGACGTAGGTTTGGCTTGACACTGATTCCATGTTCTTTTTTATTTTTTGCTTTACATTCATACAACATGACATTTATGCACAATTCCTCCCTAAAGCACTGCAGTACTATTCTGGGAATGCAATCTCCTGCATTATGTAACAGTGGAGATGAGTCTGGGAGCAAGCACACAGCATTAATAATGAGAATGTACAGCAGGTTACACTAATGTAGTGTGTTTTGTTAAAACACCCTCCAGTCACCGTAGAACAAGAATATCTAGAGTTCCTCTGGAAATGTCCTATTTTTCCCAACATCACACTACAGAATGAGGTGCAGTACATGACATTATCAGAATCGATGAGCAAAGAATTCAGATCTTTAGATCTCAACTAGTAGGTCTCAAAATTTCTATGTAATGATGCAATAGAACATAGATGATCTCTATATTATTATAAAATATTAATATGCAATATATTATGATGCGTGTGTTTATTTATTTGCTTGTTTGCTTTACTATTAATGGAACTACAACTTTGACACACTGGGCAAAATTGCAGTGAGCATTGCATTGCATTGAGTATTGCATTGAATGGTTGCAAATAAATTAATATTATTTATTTTTTTCATTATTATTATTCACGTAATACTGTTATCAGTTTCATAGTTGAGTTTTTTTTGAGTATGTGGGCCTGGGCATTCAGAAAATGTTAAAAAGCAGGCAAACAATAATATAAAATAAGCATTTTTGAGCATTTTGGAATATTTGTGAATGCAAACATCTTGAGATTTTGAAAAAAAAAATAAGTCACATATTGTTCATGTTGGTTTTTTGATTTTTACGTCACACTGTTTCTACTATAAATCTATAAACAGTCTAGTCTACAATAAACAGAAATAATATGTATTATAGGCCTATATATATATATATATATATATATATATATATATATATATATATATATATATATACACATTTATTTATTTACTTTTTGTTAAACATTCAGACTTATTCTTATGGGTTTTTTTTGTATGGATTGAAGCAGACTCTTTCACATCATCACGCTTCATGTAGATATGAATTCATCAACCCCTCGGCATCAGCATCATGATCAGCATCTAAAGACCAAATTATTTCAACATGAATCAGGCACAACATTTAGTTAAATTAAGCTGATTATCTCGGTAGAATGTTGAGTAACAAAAACAAATAAGCTGCTTTGGAAGTTTCGGTGATGCCACAAAATTATCCACACAGAAATCAGATCTCGGCTAATGTCGTTTTCTTGCCTTTCCCAGCATTTTCGCTCTTGAGAATTTATATTAAGCTCTGTTTGTAGTTTCTAATGATAGAAAATTGATTGATTCAGCTGGTGTTTCTGCACCTAAAGTACATCAGTATTTAGGAAATTAGAATCAGAATTAGATTATGTGACTACCTAATCAAAATATGATATAGCCTAATATTTTAAAACTAAATATTTACTACCATATCCATGTAATTCTCTCCATCTCAGCATTTTCTGCAATCATGATGCGCGCATATCTTGTTTGAAGTTACATTTTTAAGTGGTCTATAGCGTTTTGAAATATGCATACATATTTTAAAACAAATCAGGAGGTATTTCTGGCCAGACACGGAAACACCAGGAATCATATGCTACCATATGTTGCTGAGGTATTCTTCCTTGCAACAGTCAGTTGTTGCCATGGCAAGTAATCCCCTAAATAAAGGGGAAGTTCACACCCTTGTGCCACCGTGCCCTCCCCTTTTGGTCATTTATGTAACTGGATTGGTTGATTTGAATCTACCCACCCCTAAACCAGACAGCTACTGAGCACTGAGCACACAGACTCCTCAAAAGTCATTTGGTTGGTAAACTTGCTATTTTTTCAACCCAAAAACCCTACGAAAACTACTTACTTTTAGAATACATATTATGATGTGATTGGATGCTAACCAGGTGGGCAGCATCTGCTTTTAATGAAAGAGCTGAAAGAAACTCACACTGACCAATCGTAAAACAGGTCAGTGCACACCAGTAATGTTTTTTAAGGCATGTTTATAGTTACTCAAAGGTCCTAATTGATTTGAATCAAATAAATCGTAGAATTACTGATGACTTCAGCTGTATTTATAACCTAATAGGACAACATACCCTGGGACATACAACTCATAAAATACAAAATATGACAAAAAAAGTCCAGATCATAAAAAAGTGACCTGAAGTTATTTTTTTCGGAACATTTTCCAAAGCACGTTTAACTCCACATAACTCCATCAGTCAGACGTCTTTTGTTTAATGCATTCTTTCCTCTGTTTGGAACATTTGTTTGGTTTCTTCCACATACACTGTCTAATCACAGTTCATCCATTCAGTTATATAGTCTCTGAACTCTTCGACAGACTTGATTAAAAAGCATAATTAACCTACAGTGACCAATGATTTTTCAAAGTCGAAGCAAAGTGATGCTGTCAAATTAGGAGCTTGGATGAAGTCAATGCACCTTGTGAACTCTAAACTCTGTCAAACTCTGTATTTTTGTACTCAGAGTATGAAACTGTTCTCCTTTGAAACCAAACTGATATTAGCCGGGGGCGAAAGTCGAGTGTGTTGAGCGCGAGTGTGTGCGCTTGTCCTCATGTAATTTAATAATGCCACAAAGTCTCAGTGCTGTGCTTTGCTTGTTGGTAATAAAACGGCTCAACCCGAGGACATGTCTTTCAGAGACAAAATGGAACCTTCTAATGAAGCTTTAATAGGAGTCAGTTTTAATAAATCACCTCGCAGTTCCTTCTCTCCTTTTTGGGGATGCACAGTCTAGCTGCTTATGTATGATTCAAGACATTTCCCTTTTAAATTTGTAGTTTTGGAATGCTGCTGAAAGTGATTTTCACATTAGGTTATATTAGCCCGGGTCACATTAGTCTCAGTCTCTGATAGCACAGCAGAGCACCCACATATTCTCTGATACATATTAAGCACAAAATGTCAAATTTGTCAAAAATTCAAGCTGATTGGCAGACTTCAATGTGAATTGCCGAAGTCAAAATGTAAGTTTTTATTGGGACATTCTGAGTACAAATGTAATTTGTGTTACTTTTGGGACAAATTGACATTCAGTCTATGCATCTTTTCTACTAATGAAAATGGTGTTTACAACCTTTCTCTGAGACTTGTGCACCATTATTTGAATGAGTTTTCACTTTGTTGGCCTGTCAGGAGCTTAGTCAGGGAAGATCTAATATTTAGAAATGAGGCCATGTAAGATGAAAGTTAAGTCCATTTAATATCTTCAAACACTTAGCCGAAACAAAGGGGTTTTAAAATTCGACATAACCTTGACCAAGACAGGACAAAATATTGAATAGACTGTCTATCCCTCACGGCCTCGCTCTCATATGTGTCTTTTGTGTTCATCCTGATTTGTAATTTCCATTTCAATTCAGATTTACTCATCCATAAATTTCTATTAAATTTTATTTCCATTAAAATCCCTTGTTAAAGGGATGGTTCACCCAAAAAGTTAAATGATGGTATTATTTACTTACCCTAATATCATTCCAAACCAGTATGACTTTCTTTCTCATAGAAATACATTTTAGCTGTCGACATTTAAAAAAATATATATCTTCTTTTAAGTTTTGTTGCAATTGTTTCAGGTTTAGAATATCATGACAGTGAGTCGATTATTATAGAATTTAAATTGTTGGGTGAACTTTATCCCTTTATCCCTTATCTCGCAATTACCATCACTTTCATGATTTTTCCATAAATGTGACCACACCTTATGTCTGTATGCACAATTCTCGGCCTGCAAAGTGGCACAAATATATGGTAACGGTGAAAAATCTGGCTTTACGTGAACCTGTCACGCGGGTTAACAGGATGTGTTGTGTGTCTATACTAAAACTTTGAAAATTGGCACTAATTCCGTTTGAGTCCTGGCTGGCTGTCGAGCTTAAGATGAGGTGTGTTTGTCAGTTCTTGGAGGAACTCTGACAGTCAGTCATAAATTTCTCAACAGACTCAGAGGGGATGTGGGCAAAACCACTTCATCAGGGCAAATGATTGGTATGGGAGCAGTAGAGTGTCTCTCCAGCCCCAGGAAACAGGGTCTGAGAAGGGTCTCACAGTGAACAAACACAAAGATGAGAAAACAATAAAACTGAGCTGTATATCAAATTGACCGCTGCAGCAAACTTGAGAACTCAGTTCACTGCTATTTTACTATTACTGATAATTTTAGACTTGAATTAGATGTTTTTACATTTTCACTTAATTTTAAGTTTTAGTAATTTTATTGTAAAACAATTGTGAACATTCTGAAGCAATAATTCTTACAATGCGGCAAAGCTAATAGAATTCTTAAACCTTACTGTGACTGAAGTAGAAAGAAGAAGACGGCGCTTCTTCTTCCTATTTCAGTCACAGTAAGGTTTAAGTCGCTCCAGACTGTTTTTTGATGACTCGACTCATACATTTTCATTTTATTCTATTTTGTGCGACTTCCTTTAGTGGACAGGACTGTGGAAGGACAAACAGGACACAATGGCAGACAAAACAGGGAAACCAGGCCAAGAAAAGACCTCAAACTAGGACTGAAACACAATTGCACAAGTGTTGCCCACGACACTGGTTTGAAATTCACAAGACAAATGTCTCAATGAACATAATAAATAACAATTAGGTGAAGATCTAAACATACACGAAGACTTGCATTTGGTTTCAGTGGTAGGGAAGGTAAAACATCATTAGCTAAGAACAAGAACAGTAGAAGTCAATGTCAAATTGTAAAAGTATTTGTGACCATGGACCAAAAAACATATAACATATATAAAAACATATATAAGCTTTCCATTAATGTATGGTTTGTTAGGATATGGCAATATTAGGCTGAGATGCATCTATCTGAGGGTGCGAAAAAAATTCTAAATATGCAAAAAAATTGCATTTAAAGTTGTCCAAAGATGTTCTTAGCAATGTATATTACCAATCAAAAATTAAGTTTTGATATATTTATGACAAGAAATGTGTAAAATGTATTTATGGAACATGATCTTTTCTTAATATCATAATTAGTTTATTGCTACCAATACACCCCGTGTGACTTATGATTGGTTTTGTGGTCCAGGGTAATATTTATCACATAGATAGAAATGTCTCTTGATTTCTCTATTGTATTACACAATACAATAGATATATAATATATCTATTATATTTAATATATATTGTTTATTAAAATAAAATACATTCCATAATTAAGACTGGGCATAAGCAAGATCCACTTGGTGTGGCTAAGGCCAATCAGAAAGAGAAAATAGGGAAGGGATGTGCTGTGGCGCGATATTGCAAAAACATTGGCTTTTCGGCCAGGTTAATGGAATTAATTCAGATTGCAGTGACAGTATTGTGGATCCATTAACCTTAGACCCTGCAGTCCAGAAAACAAGATAACCTATCTATGGATCTGACCTCTCTCCCAGAGCAGCAGGCCCAATGTGACCCAGCCATTGGCTGGAAATGAAACCCCTCCAAAATACAACACAGGTCCGAGGAGGCACAGAGCTGTGACTCTATGACAAGGAAATATAACTTGTTAAATGTTAACTATATAAGCTTAATGATGATCAAAAATAATAATAATAAACATGCATCCTGTTTTGGAACTAAATAAAGAACATGACAGAATATGCCTATATGTATTGAATGTGTATTTCTGTCTTGATAGAGATGCGATGTTACTAATAAATAAATTATCTTTATGACTTTGGAAAGGTTTGAAGAAAGCATTTAAAATAAATCAATTTTTTTTGTTTTTCTTGAAAGCTGCTCTGCTTCACCTGTAATCTTTAGCATCTGCTTTCACTGTTAGTGTAGCTCACATATCACCCCCACACATTCCCATAGTTTGGTTCCCTTGCCCTCACAGTGCGCTATCAGCAGCAGTGAAACCCCTTGAATAACCTGCCGCGCTTCATATAGGTGACGCATGCATTTAGACAGGTACATCGGAGTGTCCGGCCAGCACTGTGTACACAGCTGAGACAGCAGCCTGTCAGTGCTCTGATCTCGTCTGTCTGCAGACGCAAGCTCTAAAATTAAACAAGAAATCTGGGGCTTTGAGGCTATCGGGACAGTCTGCAGAGGACAAGGTCTCTTATAGACACCGAGGTATTCGAATAAAAATAAAATAGCTGTATTTATGCCCCTCTCTGTTTTTCTTATTTGTAATCATATAAATGCAACCAGATAAAAACAGCAACAAAATCAAAACGTTTATGCTGAACATTAAATGTTGGGGTCTTATTTGGTACTATACTTCCATGCGGATTATTATTGCTTACAAACATTAAACACGTTTTTGTATTTTGTATAGCAATTTCGGCAAATAAAATACAATGCACACAATGAATAATTAGTTAAAAAAAAATTAATGTATAGATGTATTTATAATCGGCTTATTAATGTTTAGACAGTGCTTTATAAAGGATGTAATTACTAATGCTTACTTAATGATTCATAATGTTCATTATTTATAAAGTTTTTTTTTTTCAATTTCCTTTTGTTACATTTAAGGGAAATTCCTAAGCTCATAAATTATAGATATAGATATAGTTCATTTTTGGTGCAACTAAATGAAGAGCAAATAATTAGGGCTGTATACGTCCATATATAGGGTGTGTAATCGGTGCTATGTATTTTATTATTCTCACTCGTCCACAAGAGAATTATGGGAAATACGACTAAACTACTGCATGTCTTTATATGGCGGAACTACTTAGTATTCCACATTCCGGTATACTCAACATTTTGTCATCTGTGCATTCATTCTTTCTCACTTGACAAATAATGCAGTTGTTGCTTTACCTAACATAGCCATCATTTCCCATCCGGAACACCTCAGATCTCGGCAGTTAAATGCATTTTAAATGCCTTTGTAAGTCTTTAAATAGAAAAGATCAAGTTCTGCTATTCAGTCACCGTTTCCTGATTGTAGAGTAGTTCTCAAATGGAGCTGGAGGGCAGTGTTCAGTAATTCTCTAAACACACTCAGCGCAAGGAACTCACACTAGCAGCAATTTAATTTGATGTATGGAATTCATTAAACGAATCTAATGTCGCAAAGGGAATCTCATTTGTTCGGGCACAGAAGACTGAGCCTTACTTTTCCAAGAGTTCGCCTGGTTTCTGAAGCGAATGCGAACTAGACAGAATGGCTTTTTAGCCCATTCATTAAAACACATCTGAACCACCACAGCGGCCACATATTCCCTTTAAATTTCCCTGCTCTCCAGCGCTGACTTATTTCACTTGAGCACCATTATTTTTATTCAGGTTCGTTTGAGGTAATTCATGAAAGTCGGCCTTCAAACCACTAAACCTTGGGAGTTAACAAGCTCTTGTCTTTTTTTTTGTTCGTGGCAAAGAGCTGCAGAAGTTTCTTTCGTGAGGAGTTTGTAAATACTTGCGAGTGTTCCGCTGATGAAATGATGTCACTAGTGCGGCAAAACAAGCATTTGTCATTTGCCGTGATGTAATTTATTGTTGTAATGAGTATACCATCTTTAAAATATATCAGAAAACATATTGGAATTTAAGGGCAGCGGAAAACATGTTGATACTCAAGGCCACTATTTCACCATAGATAAGATTAAGAAAGAGTGTAAGTGTAACTTCATATGCTGTCAATTATTAAGGGAAATAATCATGACTCCCTAAGTTTGTAAAAAAAAAAAAAAAAACAGTACTGTATTAACTTTTCGTGGGCGTTTTGGTGCTGAACATCATATTTTTTCAATGTCACTTCTCCAAGGAAATTATACAGTGAGATGATTTTTTTTCTTTCTCTCTTCACATATCGGTATATTGTAAATGTCATTGAAAATATAACATTCAGTATATGAATATTATATTTTATTTTATTTTATTTTTCAATACCATAAATTAGGAAATGGCACATTAATCACAAAAGTTTAATTGTCACTTTTGGCAAAGCTGTCAAATAAAGACTCTATGACAAAAATATAAAAAAATAAAAAAAAAAAAAAAAATATATATATATATATATATATATATATATATATACACTTGGAATATATATTTATGATACCTCTGACAACTTATTGGCTGCAAATTGTAAAATCAAACAATATACAAAATAAACATTATAGGCTATATACATTCGCTACCTGATCTTATAAATAGTACCAGAGAAATCTGTAATAAGTCTGTTCAAGTTTAAATCAGTCTTGTGTCAGTGAGGTGACAAGAAACGTGTATTTTTAAGTAACTGCTTAAATTGCTGAATTATCCACTTCATAATCATAAATGCTTTAGAATTCCAAGTAATTTCAATGTTCAGAAAAGGTAATAGTATCTAATTCAGGGTTATTAAATTGGCTTCTTCCTATTTAATTTACAGGCAGCCAAACGTTTTATTTATATCTTTGCTTTTGTTCCAAATCAGTGGCAAAAGTGCCATTTTTAAAAAAATAAATGTGTATACACACACACACACACACAATAGTAATTAAATTAAATGTTTAAATGTTAAAGGTTAATGTTAAAAATTTTATGAGCATGTAATGCAGTGAAGACCTTCCTGGAAGTATATTCGTCATGTATTTCCATAAAAAAACCCATTCAATGGCCACGCAATATAAATAAAATATATGTTCACCTTTTTCTTAAATGTGGAAGTACGCCTATGGGCAAGATTTCTGGTTCATTAGCAGCTACGTAGGAAAATAGCGAGAATGATACCAACTAGCAGAAAATGGTAAAACTGTATGCACTGCAAACCAGCATTTTCATAATGGGTTAGTTCTCCCCAAAATGAAACTTCATTAATTACTGATCCTCGTGTCGTTACAAACCTGTAAGATCTTTGTTTATCTTTGAAACACAAATTAAGATATTTTTGATGAAATTGGAGAGCCATCTGATCCTCCATATACAGCAATGCAACTGAAGTAATCCCAGATCCAGAAACATGCTAAATACATTGGTAAAACAGTTCATGTGACAACAGTGGCTCCACTTCAGTATTCTCCTAGCATCGCAAACCTGAATATGTTGATCAGACATATTTGTGCCTAGACGATTATTGTCTTAATCAGACAGTGTCAGTATAATTCTGTCATAAAACCTGTTTAGCCACTGGTAAAAACGGCATTTGGATTTTGGAATGGTAAATAATAACATAACTTATAAAGTTCATTTTTGGGTGAATGCCTCCTTTAAGCCACATATCTCTGAGGGACGATGGATTCTTGGAGGCAATGCTTGCTTCCTTCATTGATTTTATTGATGTTCTGTGGATGGTCTCACCTCACACACCTGAACTCCGAGCTACTTACGGAAGGATAGGTTGATATTTGTCCCACCCTTAGGCTAATGTACTGAGTCCCCCTGTCTCTTTTCATCAGCTATCTGGAGTTGATGAGTGCAAACGCATTTGGCAGCCAGAGTGCCACCAGGGGGAAGAGCAAGGACTGCTGGGAAGGTTAATTGGCAAAGGGAAATAATTGGCCAATGGGCTCCATTTGTCTGATAAAAGCAATTGGTAGATCATTTTCATTATTTCAGACTTCTCATAGTGTTTTATGCCTTTTAAACCGAAGATTCCTTTGCATAGCCTTAAGGACTGCAGTTCACCATTGCGGTCTTCTATACACAGCCAATTAAATACAGACTGGTATAGATGTGATAAATGAGGCAATTATACTTTAATGGACAGTTTAATGATCATGCAATACATCACAACAATATATATATATATAGGGAAACATATGCACCACAAGTAGTTCATCTGTGTGTGAGTGTGTATGTGCAAGTAATTTAACTTAACAAATTTGTTCTTAATGATGTTACCTTTTAAACAAGCTCTCTGGGGTTGGTTTGTCTTCCTCTTTTGATGTGTACTTGGATGTACTCGATTAAATCACTTTCTTTAACTGACTCACCACTCCAGAATTCCTAATAAATGCTTTGAGCTTTGGTTTGGTGTTGAATAAAGGTTGCAAATCTCACCACGTTTTTGAATGTGTAGTTTTAGTACAGCAGAAACTAAGTATAAATCAGAGGAAGCACAGCTGGAGTGCTCACTTCACCCAAGATTCTTGCCACTGGTGTCTGGAATATATTTTCCATGTGTCCCTTGGCCCTCATGTTACCATGTCTTGTGCTTCCCTTGTAAATGTGTCATATTCGGATTGGTTCCTTGAATTGCATGTGTCTTGTGCTAATTGGTTGGCTTTGTATTCCTCTTTGTCTACTATATAATCTGCTCACTCTTTGGACTGATTATTGTTTAGCCACTCCCTAGTTCCTAGTTCCATGTTTTCCATTGCGTTTCCTTGTGTTTTGACCCTGGACTGTTCCAAGTTTCTTGATTGTTTGCCTTCATGACCTTCATGTTTATCAGATATACTCTTTTGTCTTGCCTGGATTAGACTGTTTCGCTGGTGTTTGACCCTGACTGTAAATAAAGACGCATTTGGATCCCCAACTTCGTTGTCTCAGTCCCAGTGTAACAAAGGCAAAACTGCCTTGTGTCATTGAGGTGCCAATAAATTTGTGATTTTTCAATAACTACTTGAATTGGTGAATTATCCACTTCATGTCTAGGAACACTTAAGAATTCAAATGTTCAGAAAAAGGTACAATTATCTAATTCAGAGTTAAATTGATGCCTGAAGTAAGCCCAATGGCTTTGTCTTATTTAATTCACAGGCAGCAAAACCTTTCACTTATACTTCAGTTTTGTGCCAAATCAGACAAAGTGCCATTTACTTCCCATTTCATAACCCCCTTTTTCATTTTATTTTGGGCCCTTTTCTCCACTTTTATTTTGCGCACAGTAGACAGGAAAGAAATTGTCCAACGGAACATTTTTTTTTTCTTTTCGGTCAGAGAATGCACTTTCATAGCTCCCATTAGGAGTTCTCAGTTATGCCTCTGTAAAGTACCCTATTAATCAGTTTTTGTTTTTGTTTTTGTAAAAGTAAAGCTGGACATAACAAATACAAATAAATATGAATAATACAATTGTTGGCACTTTGTTTCTAAACATAGAGCAGGGATGGCCAGTGTTGGTCCTGGAGAGCCACAGTCCTATAGAGTTAAAATCCAACCCAAATTAAACACAAGCGAAACATTAAATAAACAGATAATTTACGTGAGAATACAAATGTTTAAATTTCAAGTTGGAAATCTCTTGACTTTCAATGCTAGATGTCAATATCTTGGCAAATTTGAGATTTTTAGAGTTATTATGTTCCAAATTGAAAATGTCCAGTTAGCGGTACTGAAACGCTTGCTAAATATGTGACCGAGGCCATGTTTTCATCTAGGTATGTACTGTGGCAGTTGAGAATACAAATGTCCAGAGGGTGTCACTAAAAAGTGAACTATTGGAAAATAACATACCCCCCTACACCAAACCCAATCCTAATCTAGGGCTGTGCAACTAGTTTTAGTTACTATTGAAGAAAGCACAATGTTGAGGATAAGCAGGTTGAGGGGATGCCTCTCTTCCATTGACATCAGTTCAAATAAAACAACCTATGGTCTCCTTTCCTTTAGCTAGCCATTATGCTTTTTGGGCTAATGGCTGCAGGCTTACCTAGTGGCTTTTGGGTTACCTCTGCAGCTGGAAACATATATATATGTGTGTGTGTGTGTGTGTGTGTGTGTGTGTGTATATACTGTATATGGTAAGTGGGTCACAGCTTGATGACCATGGGACATTTCCATTGTTAGTACATTGTTACAACGTACCCTAAGAAAAACAGCTAAAATATACATCAGGAAACAACACAAACCAAATGTAAACACTTGTGTCACCTATATACAAGTAGCACAGCTCAATGTGCTGTAGGCCACAGCTCCACAACATTTCCTCTTTTTGGTTTTCGCCAAGATAAACCTTCAAATGATTCCAGCATGGCTATGACCACAGGTGTCTGTTGCAGATGTTTGTGGCTTCCCTCACCGGGAATATCTCAATTACCAGGTCTCAGATAATCCCCCAGTATTCTGATGATTAGGTCAAGCTAATAGGCTTTAGCACCACACAGAAGCTTTCGCATCAGGATTTGGTTTCTCCTTCCCCTTTCTGCTGTAACGTTAAGGCTGAAAGAAGCATATTTATATTCATACTCTTCAAATCCTGTTAGTCCTAGGTTCAGAGGCAAAGAGCTTCACTCTTTAATCATGCCCACAGAATTTTCAATTTGAGCATCTCTCTCAAAAATATAACAAGTTTTTTTTTTGCTTCATACGTTGTGATGGTTTGTACCTGTTGGTAATTTCTGAGGATGTTTTGGTACATACAGTATAGCACACACGAATGCTGTCTGTCACATTTTATTAGTCCCATTTCTACATGCAGGATCGTGATGGTGAAAATGACAGGAATAATATAGTGAAAACTCTTTAAACTGAATCCACAGGTGCACAGAATAGACTCCAGACTGGAGTAAAAGACCTGCAATACATAATAATGTAGTTCCTCCTTAAAGGGTTAGTTCCCCCAAAAATTAAAATGAGCCTGTCTATTACTCACCTTCAAAGCATCCTAGGTTTATGTGACTTTTTTCTTTCAGACGAATCCAATCAGGAGTTATACATAAAAATTGTCCTGGTTCCTCCAAGCCTTTGAACTGGAGTAAGCAGGTATTGTCAATACTTCAGCAGACATGAAATAAAGCACACGCATCCGTAATAAAACATCCCTCAAATGGATCAGAGGGGTGAATGCAGGCCCCCTGTAGCAAATCCATTAGTTTTTGTAAGATAAATATCTATTTTTCAAATATAATAAACACTTTTCCCAACTTCTGCTGACTGTGACAAAAGGAAGATGTTCAGGTGAATAAGATTATACATATGTGTCACTCGTGCCTCTGTGAAATGTAAAGGTTTCCTCTTGGCTTGTATTGAATTTTTCCATTATAATCCTCTGGTTGTGCTTTTAATTCATTAATCTTTATTCACCCCCCAGAGCTGTGTGAGGGATGTTTTATTATGGATACACATATTTTATTTAATGTTTTCCGACATGTATAGAAGTGTACAGTTTGAAGGTAAGTAAAAAAAATTGGGGTGAACTAATCATTTAAAGATAGAGATAACAAATTCTGTCATTTATTAGTCGCCTCCATGTTGTTTTAACCCAAAAAGAATTCAAATAAAAAAAGGTACCTTAACAGTACCGCAGCTATTTTTATTCAAAGGTCTGTATCGCCTCATCATAGGTATGAAAGATGTGAGCTACGTTAAACTAAAATACACCACCTACACTTTATCATTGGGCAAATATAGTATTATGCATTATTTCATCAGACAAAAGTTTAAATATGTAAATGCACTGTTTAGGATCTTAGGGACTCATTAATCACAAACTGCCTCTTTGCAGTCGCAAATTACAAATGTACTTTATTTTTATGAGTTAAACTCAGAAAGGTACGTTTTAGAAGAATGTCGTTTGCTGCAGTGGGATGTTTATGCACTGTTTTCAGCAAATTCATGCTTCTTTGCTAGATGTGTCGATGACACAACTGTGTCAGAGCAGCCAGATTCATTTTTTACACTTTGAAGTTTCTTACGGCATTGATAAACACACGGAAAGGCACACAGAGAAACATTTTCGCATAAAAATGCATCCACTGAATGATTATTCAACATAAAACAGTAATATTGATGTGGTGCCGTCACTGAATTTGCAGATCTGTGCATTAAAAATGCACAGCGTGCTTTATTATTGCTCACAGTTAATCTTAAATTTACATGACATATTAAAGTTACAATTAATAGGTTGTCTAGCCAAGAGCAGTGTGTGTGTGTGTGTGATTTCTTAGTATTTTCAACAACCAGTTGTACAGTTATAAAATCTCAAGACCTCTGGTGAGATCTTTTACTCCATTATGGAATATCAAAATATCAAGTTGAATCAGGGTTTTCATTATAAGAGACAAAAATAGAAGTCAATACCAGTCAATTTTACTGTAGACTGTTCATTTTCTGATTTCTACCACTCAGTTATGAAATAACTGCTATGGCATCAATGAAGTCAAACTTAACTTTGTAATATTTTTGATTCTAAATATACATTCATTTCAGGGATTTTGGGATGGAGAAGGCTGTTAATGAATATTTACTTACATTTCAGTCTCACACAAAGCTGGCATATGTGTAATACAGACTTATAATATGGCGTTTTGTGTTGTTTTCCGTCCTTTCTAAACTTCGACCACTGTGGAAAGTGAAAAAAGAAGAGTAAAAATTCTTCAGAATGCCTCTTTTAGTGGTAAAGAAGGATTTAGTTCACCTAAAAAAATTGCATAATTATTTACTCACCGAGTTACATTAAATTTGAATGAATTTCTTTCATATGTCGAACACTGGAGATGTTTGAAAGTAACCAAACAGTTGACGGTAGCGATTGACTTCCAAGGTATGAAAAATATAAATAATGGAAAAAAATAATGTGAAAGTCAATGGCTCAGCTGTTTGTTTACAAATGTTTTTCAATATGCCTTCTTTTTTGTTTAGCAATGTGGATAATGAGTTAATTGCAGTTTTCATTTATAGTTGAATTCTGGTTGTCATGTGGGTGGGTAAATAATGGCTACATTTACATTTTTGGACGTACTGTTCTTTTAAATCACGACTGACAGAAGCTCAGAGAACTTCAGCGTTCACTTCAAAACCAATTTACTCTTTTCATCATCAAACACCAAGAGCGCATCGCACTCATCGCAGATCATAGAAGATTTTCTCAATTAGAAACAAGAAGAAAGAAACTTACTGTCTTGTAACAAGCTCACAGCATCCAAGTCGATTGGCGAACAATGTCTCCCAGTGTGAGAGAGAGTGTCTCGGGGGTGTAGCGGGCAAACGTATTGGATATGACTCCCTCATCACTCTAATCGTTAGTGACAGCACATGCAGCTGCTAATGATCTTTGCTTAATCACATTTAATCAGGTAATAATGATTCAGGGACGAGCTCTGAAACAGCCCAGGCAAGAGATTTGGATGCAATTCCAGACTTGTAATGGATGGGAGGTTTAGGTGAATGCTGGAAGAGTGTGAGAAAAAAAAAAAATGTGCCTGCGAATGTTGTTTTTTCCTACATTGCTGTTTCTCAACGGGTCCTGCGGGGTGGTACGAGGGGGGAGAGGGCGGAGGGTGCAGCTGGTCCCTGTGGGAGACTGGGAGAAGGTTTAGATCGTGTTTATTCTGCGGGAGGCAGTCACGAAGGACGTTCGGAAATACCTGAGGTGTGAGAATATGCATCAGGTTCTTCACCAGATGGTTCTATTGTGCGTCCTATGAGGAGATGAATCAACATTTCATTCTTTCTTACTTTCCCTTTACTTTTTGTTCTTTATTTTCGCTGGGATGCAGCTGTCTTCGGTTAACATGCAAGCCAGCTGTAAAAGAAAGAAAGTCATACGGTCAGCAGGAATGGTGAGAGTTTAGGGAAGGGTATGAACTCACAATTCAGTGCAGGGTAACACTATTTATATTTCAATGCGCTCGCTATTATAATAACAATTAATTATGTAAAATCGCATGCAGTTATTCAACACCGTTTAATTACACCGTAACAAGAACACTTTGAAATAAAATAACCTAATGTGGAATATGTGGTTAATAATTGCTAATTAACGGTTTATTCTCTGATATGAACGTACAAACAGAAATCGTATATAACCTTTACTCTCAGATCTCGAAATTTGTGAATCGCAGATGATCTTGTGCGCAAATGAATGGTTTCGGCTCTCTCCTTGTAAACGACTCTTAATTAGAGTCATTAACACACAAAATATCCCCAATCATCATAATTTAAAACAGAGAGCCGCAAGAACAGCTGACATATTTCAAAAACCTGCAATACTCCCACAATAAAAAGTGCGTATGTCTGCTCAGACCCTGATGTGACACTAAGCACTTTTCCACAGTTTTTATAAATATGAGCACTGCCGTATATTTAAGCTGACGCACACACGATCGAATCCGAGCATACGCACGCTTTATAAACGAGGCCCCAAAACACCAGAGAGAGTATTATTGTATAAGCTTGTGTTATAAGCACTTACTAACTACTTTTGTCTCAGAAAACTAATTTGCTGTTGCTATGTTTAGGTATGGGGTATAATTAAGGTATTTAAAATTTGGATACCCATCCAAAATAAACCATTATTATGTGCTATATAGGTGCAATAAGCAGCCTATATGCTAAAAATACGCATACTAATAATAACTACTTACTTTGTCTCTAAACTAAAGTGACAATGTTTTCAGTTTCAAGTTCATTTTTTTTGTTGTTTGTTTTGTTATACTTTTATTCTACTATACCTACCTTAACAGTCTACTCTTGAGAGTTAGTAGATATGTAGCTCCAAATTAATGTAAATTAGTTGACGTGCAGTTTCAAAGTTTCATATAGTTAGTAGAATGTTTAAAGTGGACTCTCAAAATAAAGTGTAACCAAATAATAAAATGGCTTATTTCATGCCCACTTCTAAATTCCACAACATAACCACATCAAATCAATATTCCTTTATATACATGAGTGGTTTTCTGAATATACTGCATAATGTCATTTTCAGTTAGCATCTACAGCTCATATTTTGTAGGGTGGCCAGAACATTAATCCTTTGGGATATTAAACTTAAAAAAAAAAATTGCTGGCACAGGACAATATTCATCTTTCGAATATATTGCATCTGTTATGGCTTTATATATCGCTGATTATGTACCATGGATATTGTCAGCTCAGGATTTATTCAATAATAATCTCCTGACCAATACAGCAGAAAATTAATGCTATCTGTTTTTTGGGTAATCCTGTTTGCGCATACAGTGATTTACCAGGGTCAACAAGGCTGTGAAGACATATCAGAAAAGACATACACAACATCATTTTCCTTTATTGGTCTTTCAAAAATGGTGGCAGCTTCTCCAGAAGATTTGAGGCATGAGGCAACTGCGAAATCCAATGAGATCATTTCAGAGAAATCGCCTCTCAAGAGACATTGACCCTGCGTTTCACACACACACACACACCTACTTGTTTGTAATGGGCCCCTGCAGTGATCCATGGCATCGAATAATTGTGAGCTCACTGGACCATTGCTAACAGATGCCAGTGGAACCGCACCATTAGCTAATACATGCGGGCTGTCAACCCACGCATCAATGGCATGAAAAGTCAAACTGTCATTCTTACAGAGCTCACACCGTATCCATCTGCCATCCAATCTAATACTTATTAAACACAGATTATGGGATGAAGCTCCTGTGCTCTGCTCTTGAGTTGGTTTTGCACTAACCCCGATAGCGCGGTCAGGAGAGAGACGTTGCCTACCCTGTTCGACTGAAACGGTGCTGCTGTTGAAGCAGACACCTGGCTGAGAGGTCAAAACTCTTTCAGACCCGGCCTGTGTTTTCACTGACTTGACAGCTGAATGGTGATGTAACTGACTACCAGATATGACGGAACAACCACCTTTCTTTGAGTCAGTGCCACCCCCAGCCTTTTGATCGCCGCCCTGCAGCCGGTCTCCTGACAGGAGCAGAAAAGAGAGGGGAGTACAGTAACAAACTGAGCTCATGAGGTTTGACAAGGCACATCTGAAGTTAAAGGAATAGTTAACCCAAACTCTTCCTTTGCTCTTTTCCAATAAGACATTTAAGCTTTAAAATGACAGAAAAAAGTACTGCAAAAAGCAATATGCATGAGAAATATATATATATATATATATATATATATATATATATATATATAATATATATATATATATATATATATATATCATATATATATATATATATATATTGGGTTGCATTAGGGGGCATTGTAGTTGTTTTTTCCCGGATTAACAAAAAGTACCCAGATGGCCTAGAGCTTATGCTGGGATTCTGAAGTGTGCATTTGATGGACACATTAATATCCAATAAACCCACAGGAGAGGATTTATGAATGGCAGTGAACTTATGCTAACCCTAACCCTGCCAATACTCTACTACTACTCTATTGAGAGTTAGTAGATATGTAGATACAGTGTTACTTATAGTCAACAGAATTTGTTAAAGGGACCATCAAAACAAACGCTACATGCGCTGCTGCTGTTTTTTAATTATTCATGCTACATTTTTCGTTTGGCAATTTGCTGTTATGTCATTTATTCATGGAAAAACATTTCTATTAATCTGTAGTTTATATGGACACTAAGAGCGCTCTCAAATTTACCAGCGGGTTGATTTAAAGGAGTAGTTCTTGTAAGGGTCCCCCTTTTCCTGCAGAACGGAATCCAGAGGCCCAGGTCGAAGGTTAATGCGTGTTCGGCCTTTTCTTTGCGTCTCTTTAAAAATCACTGATATTTATTAATCTTTTGCATTTCCAATTATAGTACTGGCCTTATACATAATTTTATCTGACTCCAATATTTCGTGATTTCAGTTCTATTTATTTAAATGTAACTGCTGATCCTTCTAGTTGTGATTAAATTTGGATCATTAACTATAATACTTCCTAGTTTCGACTTATCGTTCGTTAGGAGTCTGGGTCGCTTAGAGACGTTGTTTGGCCAGAACAGACTTACGACACATCTGGGCTAGTCCAGGTCTTAGTCAGAGGCTACCCCGCAGATCGCTTACCTTAATGCAGCCATCTCCTCGATAGACTCAAGTAACCCTAAGTAATAGCATGCTAAGCCAGTTTGGTGGCCAGAAGTCAAGATCTCAAAAACGTGCCCCCGGCTCCATCCATTGATCGTTGATCTGACTCACCCTCAACAATGCGGAAAACCTCAGAAGTCACTAACCTACTAGAAAAGTTATTTCAGACAATATTATAAATTAACCAAGATTAATGTTTATTTTGCAGAAGAAGGGGAAGCAGGAAGAGCAGAGGTGAGGAGGGTGTCATAAAAGCAACAGGGGGGGGTATCCCTTTGGATATCCCTTCTCAGAATAGTCTTATTGCATTTACAGGTTTTGATTCAGCTCCTTACATTCTGAATTCCGTCATCATTTGCTCATTCAAGTAGTTTCAAATCTTCATGAATTTCTGCCAAACACAAAGAAAGATATTTTGAAGAATGTTTGAAATCAGGCTGTTTTTGGTCCCCACTGACTACCATATTTAGAACAAAAAAACGATGAAAGTCAATGGTGACCCAAAACAGCCCGGTTACAAAATTTCTTCAAAATATCTTCTTTTCTGTTCGGCAGAACAAAGAAGCACACACATCTCCCGGAACTCCTGTGTAATTCAACCAATCTGGCAACGACTTTCGAAAGTCCTGAAGTGTTTCCAGATAAGTGTGCCATATGCATTAAACGTTTTGCCAACCATCCGTGGGTGTGATGTTCATGGCTGCACATGGCAAAAAGCACTTGAGTTTTTAAGTTTCGTGTTTTCGTATGACTGCACACTGGAATTCACACGAACCGCACCCAAGACCTTTTTATTTTTTTTTTATGCGGACTCGGGGTAGGGAAAACAGTGTTCGCATCATCTAAACAAAACAAACTGTGACATGAGATAAATGCAAGCGTGGAAGCCAATATTCCCTCGTAATGCTATTATTTCATTATTTAGTCTTAGGAAAAATGATCTCATAAATGTAAATCTCAGAAGTTGCTGCGGTGTGAAAATGTGTGGAAGGTTAAAAACTCATTAATGAGAGCTCAAGACAGAATAAATGGAGTCTTTAATACTGATGCAGTTCTTCATTTCCACCAGGCTGAATCTTTAAAGCTGGTCATGGAGCTCAGAGAAGGAAGCTAAAGGCTCCTGCCCTTCAGTATGACTGATGCCAGTGGCTTGGCTGTGTGTGGCGGTTGGTTGAGCCGAATCAGACACAACGGCAGCCCTGAGGGTCCCGATGCAGAGGTTACAGAGAAATGAGTCCCTGACCATACTGGCTTATCAGCTACCAGCTTTTATTTTTCATAAATGAGGGATTAATTATTGCCCCCAGAAGAGCATAGTCTGCACTGTGTAGATAAATCAGACAGTTTCCCCACAGGGCATTGCAGAAATGAGGGAGAAAAGGGCAGATTCAGGGGTTGTAAACAGAGTGAGAGAATAACTTTTTCCCATAACACCAACGCAACTCCACGGCCATCACGTGATCTTGAAAATGAAAGAAAACGCTCAAATGTGCTTTTGCTCGATTGCCTGTAATGTGGCCATGTTTCCAACTATTTATCCTTTTGTTCTATTAAAATTTCTCTCTTAGGTATAATTTATTCAATTTTGGCAGAGCAAACACTTTTTAGAGTTTGTTCAATTAATCAACTTGTTTTTGTTTTTTGGGATTTTTTGTCTCAGTTAAGTTAATTGCTGTGCAGGGGATACTTTGTAAAGGTAATGGTACAAAAATCTGTGATTAAAATAGGCTTTGCTTTTCCAGAGGTGTACCTTTTTAAAGAAAAAAATATATAAATATATATATGCCTGTTAGCGTAGCTCGTGAAAAAGCATCTGTGCTTTGTCCTTGGCCTGTGCTGTGCAACTCATGAATATCGCATGACAAAAATACGCATAAGGATGCAAACTATTGACATAGTTTTGCATGCAACATAATGCAACATGTATTTGAAAATACTTTAAACCACTGAGGAAATTATGTGCATTTGCTGATAAATTGTAATATAAATTTAACATATATGATAATACACTATCCAATATACTATTATGCTATACAGTATATATAATATTAGTCTACAGTATATGGACATTGGCTGTCCAATATGTTATTTTTGTTGTTTTTATTTATATTTCTTTATACAGATTATATAAAATACATGTGGTGTTATTTTAATGAGGTTTTATTGTAATTATATTTTGTTTTTAAGAATCTATTAATTTTAAATGCTTAATATTCTTTAGGAAATGCATTTTGACCATTAAAGTAAATCTGCATCAAATAAATCTACAGAATCAAAGACAACATTTGAATTGCATTATATACTGTAATACTTAAACAGAAAAATGTATTATAGATAATAGACAATGTAATAAACTATTTCAACTTGGTCTCGTAAAAATATTCACCTTGTGCAACACCATTTCTGTGTAACTTACTACATTTCTTCGCAGTTTCATTTTATTGCATTGTTTCAGTTTCAGAATTAAAATATCTGGAGATAAAAGTCATTGCTCTATCATGTTTGGAAATATGCTCTACTCCAAATCCAACCCTAAACCTACCCTATAGTGTTAACAAATGCAAAACCGATACCATATTTGTTGATGTACCCATTTCAACTTCCTTTTATGCAGATTTGAACTGAATAGTTTTGTCAAACCACAGTTACACAGGATTCAAACCGAAAGTGCAAACGTAACTCATGCAATGAGTTTTATTTACCAAATAATATTGTCTAAAGGACAATCTTACAACGCTTCATCCATAGATGTACATTCACACACACATGCAAACACAGATGCAAGAAAAGACTACTTCGCCCAAGCCGCAGAGATCAAAGTCTTCGTATTATCCTGCTGTCTCTCTTTCAGTATCTCTCTGCAGGACTCTGTAACTGTCAGCAGGTATTTCAGCATTTCAAAGAGCAGCTGTTGGCCCATCTTTCTCCACTCTATCCCTCTGCCATACCTGGAGAACATTACATCTTTGAGCTCTATCTCACATGTGCAAATCACAGCAAACGCCACAGCAGCATCATGGCGCTTTTACTGCAACTCTACTGAGTCCCATCTGAGTTTCCATTCTGATCTTTGGCTGTGACAGAGGTTTCACTCCCAGATTTCTTGTCTCATGCGAGCGTGGGCCTCCAATCTTCTTTGAAACCACACGCTATTCTAACATGTCTGTTTGAGGGCATTCGATTTAGCCAAAGAGGCAAGGTGTGAATGGGAACCGTCTTGAAAGGGCGGACCAGATGTTTCCAGAGATGAAAGTTTCATAATTACATTGTGATTTGCAATTGAACACTTCTTTCTATCTTGCTGTAGCCAGGTCAGCTCGGAGGCCATCAGCTTCTCAGCTGGGAGTTTTTTTTTTTTGCCCATGCAAATAACTCATGCTACATGCATGAGTAATGTGTGGTTATTTATTTCAGAGAAAATAAAATAGTAGCAATTGAACACCTTACGCTGGAGAATCAGGCCTCAGCATTGCAGTTCCTGCTCATTAGCTTCCCTCGGTAGTACGAGACATGAAACAAAATGGGCCTAACCATTCCTCAACGGGTGTTTATTAGGAGCTCATTAGCATTTCTATATTCTCGCTGACCTCAAATGTTGTAGCCGTGCTGAAAGCTTAGGGTAAGGAATCTGTGAAGTAAATTGCCAGCTCACAGCAATGACTTTGGATAGCTAAGAATTCCCAGTTTCGGGGAAATTATCATCATGAAAATCTTGCAATCATGTACTTAATGGGAGGAATAATTAATCAGAGACCCCAAATTAGAGCTAAAAGTATGACTGGGAAACGAAGAGGTCTCCCTCCGCAATACTCCACAGAAGGTGAATGAATTATTCACAGTCGGCATGCATCATGGGTAATTTGCTGCAGGCCATCTCTGTAAACAGCTTGCAAAGGGCTCAGAGCAGAACATTCTGTTATGTAAAAAGCATAATGGAGCCAATTCGGAAAAAAAAATTAAATTCAGGCTGGGTTTCTATTAGGTTTAAGTTGTTTTCACACTTACTTTGATTGCTAGAGTTACAGTACATACTTTTTCCCCATTTTTTTTTTTTTTTTTTTGAGTATTAAATTTACCACTGTTGCGTTGTTTTCCAAAGGAGAATATGACAATTATGTCACTAAACTATTAATGCCTTTGGATTTACCATTTAACTTGCGCAGAACAGCACTTGCTGATGGCCATAATGTGTCCTGCTCTTCGAAGGCAATTACACATCATACTGGAGTTCACATTAGCAGGTCTGCACCAAACCTTTCAGTATGTAAGTGTTTTTAAGACTCATAAGATCAACCAGATTCCCAAGACAGCACCTCAACTACATCCTGTTTGTTTTCTTTAATTTTGTTTTATTCTCGCAAGCAGACCACTAATGCTTTGCTGGTCCTGGAGGAGGTGAGCAGCACTAGAGCTCTTCAGAGTAATTTGGTTCCACCTGAGGAGACCCACATGCTTGTGCAAGCACAGAATCAATATTAATCAAGTCGAAGGGAAGACAGGATGGCATTGTTGTTGTTTAGTTTTGTTTTTTTTTTTTAAATGGATGTTGCAGCCAGGCACGGAGATAATATTTCAGCACAAATGTAAGGCCAGCAACAGCTGTGGTCAATATCCTTCCTCTTCCCATGGTCACTGAGAAAATACTGATAACTTAAGAAAAATCTCTCTTTTTCTCTATGGTTCATGCAAAAACTCAGGTTGTCAAAACTGATCGTGCATTTTATGCTGTAGCTTAATTCATTGAATTTGAACTGAATGTGAACTGAGGTTGCAAACAGGATGCGTCTACATTTACATCCACCCAAGAGCCATACCAGAGACATTTTATAATAAGATCTCTGTTTACATGCATATAAATATACAAATGCACTCTAATAAGATGTAATGTGTCTTAAGAACTGGTTAGTGTTGGAGGTGACTGAATACTTTAGCCTCAGTAAACCCTTATTTGCTTCTTAGTAATAGTAAGATTAGTTTAGATATTAAGTTAATGCACAGGGTAGGGTTAAGAGATCTTGAATATGGTCATGCAAAATAGTAAATTAGTGTGCGCTTTATAAGTATGAATAAATAAAGTAAATATATTAGTAATATGCATCCTATTGAGCAAGTAATTCGTAGTGAGAACTGGTCTGCATAATAGTGTTGCCTAGTGTTCTTATACACATTTTGTGTCATAATGTATCAATATTCAGTAAATTCTTCTTTATGTCATTCCGATTCAACATCCTGTTTCCTTATTGACTTACCGATTTTTATACGCCCCATGTTTTGCTATCCTTGATCTCTCTCTCCCTCTCCTGTTTTGCTGCCCGTTTGCTCAAGACTGTAATTGATGACTGGTTGCCAGTCATAATGTTGCCATAATAAAATACTCAAGGGGCTTATTGTCTCTACTTTTTCACAGCTCGGCCTCACAGCCCACATCGTACTCACCCTGATCTCAGACCAGCTCTTTCTGAAAACAGATTCATTTACAGCCACTCATTTGATTACGCACATCATCTCCCTCTATGAATTTAGATGGGAAGCAATTGAGTTCCTAAACAGCCTATGAAATCACAATGGTGGCCCCATCTGCTAGCAAGTTTTATTGATGGATTATAGATTGTAAGTGATGTGAGAAAATGTTTACATGTGTTTCGACGACAGTCATTTGGGGGGGGGATAATTAGTTTCAGATAATCACATATGTAGCTAAATTGAGATAGAAGTAGAAAAATGCTCTCCAGATACCTTTCTATTATGTTGGAAACACATGCTAAGTTGTGGAGGGTTTAGTTTGATTGACATTTACAGAATTATCTTCTCATAAACGTATATATTGGAAGTCCTTTAACAGATTAGATCACAAACCGATCCTCTTGGAATATCCCTGGAGGCTGCGTCTTATATTTGTTCAATAAACCAGGAGTAGGGTTTAGATAGTGAATGTTCCCTGCAGGTTTCCAATGTCATTGGATGACCGTTAATCTGAAGTGTCATTCATTTACAGCTTCTAAATCTTTGAGCCTTGTTGATTGGTGTTGCATATCGCATTGAATGTTCATCGAATGCTTTTTTTTTTTTTTTGTTCAGTGCCCTTCTTTGCGTTACAGGAAGTAGATCAATGAATTTGGAACCAGGGACTCGGAAAGCCCTAGAGATATGGACAAGAGAAATGTACTTTCATTTAGAAGTTTCCCTCTCAGAAACTCTCCTGCAATCCCATACGTGTTTGTCTTAATCATGGGTATGAAAAGCCAGAGAAAGACAGAGGGAAATAACAGTAATTGAGAGAGGGAGTGATTAATGTTCTCATTGTGACCAGATTAGGTAACAGGCATCCCAAAGCTTTCATCGATGATGGCTCTATTGGGTTTGACAAGTATGAAAATATTTTCTCATATCAGACACACTGATCAAGTTACTGCAGGATGGGGAGAATCTGAAAGATTGCAAACCTCATTCAGCTAGAGGGGCAATAACTCTCTAAACATTCATTCTGGATGATTCAGCAAGCAGGCACTTTGTAAGTTTCGGTACCCATGGCTCTTGTGCAGCAGGACGATAGCCATAGATGAACTCACAACTACTGATTATTGCCTGTTTTTAACAGGAAATGAGGGTCAAATGGGCTTTTTCTTTACTGGGGACAAAAGTGTAAAGTAACAAAAGTGTAGTGTGAAGATGATTGCACGCTGAGTCCGAAATTTGAATATTGATTAAATTATTTGATGAGTTAGTAACAAAGAGGGAAAGACCTTATCACATACAGTATTCAATAAAGTGTACTTAGAGGTATAGATGGCTCTTTAATTCATGTTTCAATCATTTTAATATGCACACAAGTACATTTAATACAATTAAGCGCATTACTTTTTTACAAGGGAAACTTCATGCACAATATTAATATTAAATCAATTTTAGTGTGAGAGTTGAACAAAATCACTGTTTTATGGCAGATCACTGAGTCGGTCAGAGATTGACGGAACGAGCTGTATAACATCAACACATCCAAACACTGGATATTAAAATCCAAAATATAGTGAAAACACTATTAATTAAGTAGTAACAAGATCAAAAGTTTAATATATTAAGTTGTAGGCGTAAAACACAAGATCCTTTTTTTTAATATACTGTAAATAAGGTTAAACCTAAGACGTATAATATAATCTAACACATAAACACACACGTTCACACATTAATACAAGTTGCAGGAAGAGATAAAAAAGTGAGTAAAGAAGGAGTTCAAGAGAATGAAAATGTGAAATACCAAGTTTCAGAAATATGTGAAAATGCATAGAGCTGAATAACCATCAATCACTTAATTAACCCTCGCATTGAGTTAAAATTCATATTAAATTTATCAGTTCAGAATAAATGTGGAGGTTTGTACTTGCGTTGCATTTGCGTTACAGGATTCTATTTGCTGTCATGGTTGCAGAAAGGGGTTTCTCAAAGTTACTGATTGGCTGGAATGCCAGTGGTCATTGAAGTTTTGGGAGGCCGATAAATGGGCGTTAGCTGGAGATGAAGAGTTGTGAGCTGGATAAAGTTTAATGCAAACACAGTCGGAGTTGAACTCAGAGACAAGGTCGGCAAAACGTAACTTACACGAAACTCACACGGAAAGAAAAGAAACAAAAGTATCGAAATAGAAGTAACAAGACCAGCTGGGTTTTCTTCTTGTCTAAAAGCATACTAAGAGCATAGTTAAAAACCAGACTAGGAGCCTAATTTGAAATGTGTTAAAGTCCCAAATTAAGTCTTTACTAATTATTTTATCCATGAGATGGTCAGAATATTGGTTACTTGCCCCAAATTTGTCAATCTGTCAACCCTGAGTTGGGATTATCTATACGTGTTCTTTTGTGTTAATGTTGCAAGATGGTCTGTGAAGGAGTCTGAGAGATCTGCTTGGTCAGGCTGGCTGGTGTTAGGGTCTAATTTCATGACATCCTTTTGTCTTGTCCTGGGTCTCTTTGTAGAATTTTGGTTCCTTCTAATTGAATCTTAAATTGTCTGATTTACTCTGAAATCCTACAAGAGATAGTATCTTCCAACTGGGTTTTATTTTAATTAGAACATATTAAATTATTTAAATTTTATAATATAACATAATGTTACTAACTTTTTATTTTTCATTATACATACATGCATAAATAATTAATAATGCGTGTGGAGGGAGAGTTAAAATCAAATCAAACAAATGCCTTATGGAGTAGCCAACTGAAAAATCAACAGTTTCTTCCCAGTCTTTATAAAAACGTTAAATCCCCTGCCACTCCACCAAAAATCTAGTTATTAAAGTAAAACAAAGTGTCTGTACACAAAGCATGAATGTTTTATAGGATACAGAACATCAGAGTCAAAGCCTTGAGCGGCTGGAGCTGCTTTTGAACCACCTACTGAGAGCATGGAGCTTTGAGAAGCCACCCCAATAAAACAAGCTTGGTTTGCAGTCACACATGTGCCAGCACACAGAGCGAATGGCTGCAAAGAGAGGAGCATTCCTCTGTATGAGCAGAAAACTCAAGACACACCTCAACTCTGATCTTTGCTGTGTGCTTTGCTGTGCATTGGCTCTGCATGTTTCATAAGCACTTTCAAAGAAAAAGTACTTACAAGAACTTCCTTCTTCATCTTAAAAGATGGAAATTACTCCCCCGAATGCAATTCACTTATTTTAATTTGTTCGCTGTCATGCCATCCCAAAACTGCATGCCAATTTTCCCTGTGGGACACAAAAAAAAACATGTCAGTGAATCCATGCAGCTGTTTTCAAAGTCCAACTTCAATCTTTTTACATTTAAATTATCGTTTTTTGGCATTAAAACGTCTGGTACTGTCGGGATTTACTAAAACGTGTAGTGATTGATTAGCACTGATTTTGCTGAATATGCACTTGTAGGAGTTACCTTTCAGATGCAAAATTTATGGGAGGAGAATATTAAAATCAATCACACAACACCATTTACTGGTGTTTGCGCCATTATTTAACCCTCTGGAGTGTGAGGTGATTTTCAATTCAATTCAATTTTGAGATGTTTTTTTTTACATATACAGATTTTTGTGCTTATTTCAGCTAGTTAAAACACACTATTAATCATCCAGTTTTTTTGTTTGTTTTCTTTTGCATTCAGCACAAACTATGCTACAATAACATGTGACCAAGATAGATGCCCATGTTTGCGTTTTTTAGAAAAAAAATACTATTTGTACGTTTTGCGGAAAAATGTAAGGCCATAAAACTCATTTAATAGTTCTGAATGAGACTTTTGAGCATCCAGTCTTGTTGGCTAGAATATTTACTTTAAAATGATGTAAAATTAATTCCATTTACTACTTCACAATATATTGATTAAGTTTCTTAAAGACTTAAATTGATTGATTGAAAGCTTGTATGTGAGGGAATGGCAATGGCGATTAGGGCTGGGCGATATATCGATTGATATATTATCCGCATCTCATCAGTAAAGCCGGTTCTGATTAGCGGCAAATCTCCATCAGCTGTTTTGAAATGGAGCGCCAGTTAATACACAGAACCGTAGATCACTGACACGCAACGCAATAGAATAGCAAATGAATCGCCCGCGATACTGAATGCAATATTGAGTAGATTATCAGTGATCTACAGTTCTGTGTATTAACTGGCGCTCCATTGCAAAACAGCTAATAGAGCTTTACCTCTAATCATTTCGCCCAGCCCTATTTACCATTACTATTCAGGGATTCTCACATAAGGTATAAAGGGCCCTTCCCCTAATGGCCCATAAAGTGACTGTGACAAAATTATTAAAAACATACATACCAAAGGTCCAAGACACATTATTGAGCACATTGATCTAACCACAGAGATGTGAACAAACTTTGAGTCCTTCCTGAAATCCATGTAAACCATACCTGATATTTAAGTGTTTGCTGCTTTCCGTAGATAAGATATAAGCATCATCAGTAGTCAAGGAGTTTTTTTTTTTTACCAGAGAATGTCAAATCTTGGTACAGCACTCTGAAAGGTAAATAGATTGAAAACCATCTGGTCGGCAGGATTCATTGGTGGTGCATGTATCTGATCTCTAAAAAACGAAATAAACAAAACCAAAAAACATATGTGCATCATAATATATGTATGTATATAGCACACATACATCTAGGAGACATTTTTATGACTTACGTATCTGCGATACGTCTATTGGATGTGTCCTTTTTAGATGTCAAATAGACGTCTATAAGACGTCTTTAAGATGTTTATTATTTAGAATGCATGTAAAACTGACATCTCTAAGACGTCTGATGTTTGTAGACAGCAGATGCTTTCCAGATCAAGAGATCTTTAACAGACATCATGCAGACAGGTTTGTGCATGCATGTGGAACTCTCACATGAACAATTGTAATAACCAAAGCCAAAATATCTTGTGCGCGTGATTGCATAAAAAATTATTTTAATGCCCTATAAAGCATGTCTTTAGGTAGATGGTAAGTCACACTGCTCTTGGTAGCTTTCAAAATTTCTTCTAAGCTTTTATGGAATTGCGCTCTAACGCAAATTTTTTCCTGCTTAGTAAATCGGGCCAATGTCTTTCAAATCATATTGACTTTTTTCATGTTTTAATGACACATTTCCTTTATGCAGCATAAAAAATTGTGCTCTCTTTAAACGTATATTTGTGCTTGATGGAAGAAAAACACCAGCATACGGGTTTGGTACAACACGAGTGCGTATAAACAATGACAGAAGTTATTCTTTTAAGTCTTCATTTTCATTTATTTGCCTGTTTTTGAACGCATTCATGCCCAAGGGACATCTTCGGATAGATTAATGATTGTGGCTCCCAAAATAGACAAGTCTTTGTTATAGTACGCAGAGGATTTAAGCTGTCAGCTACTCATGGATGCTTTTTCTTCTCTTTTTTGCCTTCTTTTCGGGTGGAAAATAAGATAGGTGAGGCTGTTCAGAGTAGTACTTGTTGTGGTGCGCCGCATCAGCTGGTTGGCCCAAGCTCACTGACTATAAAAGAAATCATTTCACATTTGATTTGGTATTTATGAGCATCACTTTTATATATTTATTTATTTTTGTATAGTGATTGCTTCTTCTTTTTCCCTCTCATACTCTTTGGCTCACTCTCTTTCTCTTTTGGAACAGATTTTATGCTGTTTTCTATCTGTGCATCTAAACCCTTGCATCTGTGGAGTGAATTGTGGGTTTGCGATCCACGTTTCATCTGCCACTCATTCAGTAAACCAAGTGCAGAACATGCAACAAAAGCCCAAATCAGCAGCTCTTTTTGTAATTTACCAGCGAGAGCAATCTCCTGTTTTTTACCGGCTCCTGTAGATTTAGCCATGCTGAAGGGAAATAATTCATTTGTGCTACAATGTGGTTGAAAATGGAGGGAATTATTTGAAAAGCATTTCCTCTATCACGCGTTTCTCGATGTGATTTCCCTTAACGACAATGTGCTGAGAGGAGGCCAGAAAAATGAACATAACCAGTCTTGTTACTTACACTGTAGGACTTCAGCTGCCAGTGAATTTAAAGCAGGATTTCGGCGGGTCGTTGATGCTCGGCTGATCCTTTCAGATGAGAGCTCCAACTTAATGCAGATCCTTTACTCTAGAGAGAGAGAGAGAGAGAGAGAGAGAGAGAGAGAGATGGGGCAGTGTATGTTTCAGTTGCTGGGTCAAAGCTTGTTCAGATCTCTTTCTGATAGTGTTTGAGTAGTGCTGGGATTTTAGACACTTTGGGGACGAGCCAGTCGCATCCCAAAGAACTACTAACTGGTAATGTTTTTGTGTGTGTGTGTGTACTCGCTGTGCCTCGCTGTGCCTCGCTGTGCCTTATAGACTTATGTTTTATGCATTTGTTTCCAATTTGTTTGTTATTTTGAATTAAAATGTTTCCTTTGTTTACCATTTTAAAAGGCTTTATGAGATCTCTTAAGTGTGCTTTATAGTCTAATTTGAGGCACCTCTACTGCGCAAAACTGCAGTAATTGTCAGTTTGCTAAAAAAAATATTGTTTTCACCAGCATAATTTTGCAGAAAGTAGGCAACGGTGGGATCATTCGCATTTTCATAAATCTATAATGCATCAAAAAAAAAAAAAATATATATATATATATATATATACTTCAGTACAGAGCTAATCCTACCACATATCATAGCCCCAATTCCACCAATCAATAAATTAATTCTATTATACAATTATATAAATGAATATTTATTGGAGGAACCGAGTGCAAACTAAACGTGAATGGTGGCAATTTTTGTTGGTGGATGGTAATGATTATCAGTTTTGGGTCCATTTTTTCACACAAAGCTATCATCTGGCCTCTTGAAACTTGAAATATTTATTTGCAGTTTTTTTAACTGTTTATACCAGCTATGTTATTTATATTGTCAGTTTATTGCATAATTAAAAAAAAGGTTTCTTGTTAAAAATCAATGGCATTTCTGTCAATGTACTGATGTCAGTGGGTACATTTACATTTTGATTAGTGACCGTGCTTCGGTTTTTGAGACCTTTTTAAGATCGTGTTGATTTCCTATTATCAGACGTTTCATTCATTTTTTCGTTAAATTACTGCTGAAGTTCAAAGGAACTGCAATCTCGCAAGACAGGACTCTTTGATTTATTGTAGAACTACCATTTCTAAAAGACACAATACAACCAAAAACTCATGTTTGTGCAGGTCACAAGCCTCTTTTCTGTTGCTAAACAGCTGTTGCTCAATTTAGACAGTCTGCACACCCCAGGCCTGACTAATATCGCCCACTCATAGGCCACACAGGAAATAAAGAGCTAGAGTGCTGGTAATGTGCTTCAGAACAGAACATGCATTATTTCCCAACACAGTATATGATTATGCTCAGCATGCAAAAATGGGTGGTCTTTTTTTGAAATGTCAGACTAATGGCAAGACATTACTGAACACATAATTCAACCCATTCGACTTGAATTATACACATACACCTTCAGTCTCATGAATTCATTATTAGACTAAGGTAGAGGTTGTCTACCATGGGTCTGGGGGCCTCAGAAATCTCAAAGGACTCCTATTAAGCCCTTTAATGAAGTCTTGATTTGGTTTGTGGGTTGTACAAAAATAGGATTTCATCCTTGATTGTTTTAAAAACACTATTTACTTTTATTGCAACTTTCTTCCCAGTCTGTTTCAAATGCCACATGCCCTGATATTGCTGAGTTCTGTGTTCCTGGTCAACATATCTCATTGACCCTGGAAAAACATTTTAATCCCAAAATGAAATTTTTACCATATCTCTACACATAAATCTTACCTTTACCCATGAGTAATGCCTAAAATCTGTATAAACACCAAACACTGATTGTAAGCCAAGACTTCTCAAAACCTATAAACTGGTTCTTCATATCAGATTGGTTAATCACAATGTCGTTCCAGGGTCAACAAAGATGTCACACGTCACACTCAGCAAAATCAGGTTCTGCCCCATTTGTTTAATTCCTGCTTCAATTAAATAGTGAAAAGTGCCCTGTTCAGCTGGCCCAGTAGGTTGTGATTGGTCACCAGTTTAGTGCATTGGTCTGTGTGATTTTCTATGAAATCTGTCAGCTCAAATCCGCAGAATGCCTCTGACATCCAGCAACCGGTGTCAACTTCTCCACACTGTAAATCGGAGACAAAACAGGGTAAACATTGTGTAGTGTTTCCCAGCCTTCAGAAGGAACCAAGGTGAAAAAATCAGCTCCGTTTGGGAAAAAAAGGTTGACGCAATATACTGTAATGCAAAATGGTGAGTCAAACAGAGCTGATTTTTAGGTCCATTAAAAATATTGCAATGGGAAAAAATATAAAATATCTAACATTCTGTGTTTGTGTCTCTTTTCGTATATATGACAGTCAAAGAAAATGTACCAAACGTGTTCATCCAGCTCTCCGTTTTATGGCTCAAGGTTATAGTTTTATGCTGAGCATATTCACTGTACTGATCTACAGCATAGCACTATACAATTTTCCCCAGCGATTGTGTATTTATGTTCTACGGCTGATTGCAGTGCGGCCTCTGTGAAAGATGAGATTTACACAGTATTTACTCTCATCCCAAGGCTTGAATTATATCAGACTTTGGCAGTATTGGAAATATGGCAAACACCTCACATCTTACGTTTATGTTACATGGTCTTAAAGATGAATGTCTCGAGTGGGGAAAATCTTAAAATTGTGTAGAAGGGGCAAAACAGTCCCTCACAATTAGATCTGGCAAGAATTCCTGGACCTTTTAGCCAAAGAACCAAATCGCATTATATGCCTGGCCACACCTTTGCATGCTAAGACAAGAAACAAGCATGAAGAGTCCTTCCTGTGATTTTTCACACTCTAACCATATATATATATATATATATATATATATATATATATATATATATATATATATATATATATTTTTTTTTTTGCCTTTTTACATTTTGCGAACACTTTGCTGAAACCTGTAAAGAACCTTTCACCACCTAGATGACTTTCTCAGACATAGATGCAGCACTGATGCTGTTAAACGTTGAATCGAATCCATGTTTACAATTAATTGTAACCAAATTTGACTTGATAAAATGCCAAGCTAATCCAGTGCACTTAAAATGGGAATTCCTATGGAAATTGTAGACCTAACTGCTGTCAAAGTATAGGAATCATTGTAAAGGACATGAAAAGGAAAAACGGCTTGTATGGTCACCCACAGAACCTGTTCCTGGATCAACATCTTTATTGACCCTGGTATAACACTGTGATTAGCCAATCAGATTTGAAGAACTGGTTTATAGTTTTTGTGAAGTTTAGGCTTACAATCAGTTTTTGGTGCTTGTACATCAGTGTCATTCATCTATAATTTCTCTGATTGTAGTCATTGCTCATGGGTAAGGTTAGATTTAGGTGTAGAGATATGTTCAAAATAATTTTTGGATTGAAAAGTAGAACTAGTAGAGCTCAATCAGCAATATCAGAACATGAATGGTTACCCTGCATGAAGTTTTCAGCTGAAATGAACATTAGTGGCAATAAAACATTAAAAACATTTGAATTCAATTGTCTTATGACCCCAAAACACTTTCCATAGTGTGTGATTGACATTGCTTTTCTGACATAGTACATTTTCTCAGTACATGCACTTGTTGTGAAGTCCTCTGAAACTGTATCTTAGTCATGCTAAATGACTAAACTGGACATCGTTGCATGATGTTTTTAAACTTTCACTGTTGTCACCAAGCCAGCAGAGGGAGCTCTTACCTCTGAGTGATCTGTGATCACTCCCTCTGCTGCTACTTCCTGTTAAAACACTATAAATGCTGTAGCAGGCCCCTCACCTGCAGGTTGAATTGTTAGTTTGTTATTGGAGTTATTGAAAATTTTGTAACTAATCACTTGTCTCTACGTCGTTTCAAGCCTATAAAAGCTTTGTTCATCTTTAGAACACAATTTAAGATATTTTGGAAGAAAACTGCACATAGCCTACACAATGGAAAGAGACGCGGTTTGTACAAATCAAAGCATAAATACACATACACAGTGTATCTTTCCTTTGCGTCTAACATAGAACTGCGAGTCCACCGGATGCTATCCAAAAGGCTCTATTTTTTTGTTTTCTTTCCCTACAAAAAGTATTTTGCTAGCTTCATAATGTTATGGTTCATATTTTTCTGCACCTAGATAGTCATAATTGTTTGACAGTCAGTGGGACAATCACAAGCCTCGCAGTTTTCATCAAAAATATCTTAAATTGTGTTCCGAAAATGAACAAAGCTTGTAAGTGTAAGTGATTAATGACAACATTTTTATTTTTGGGTTGGAGTAACCCCTTGAGCATCCAGATGCTTTTGGAGGCCCTGTAACAAACTTCCCTTACCTAAATGCAATCATTCCAGCTGTAGCTTACATCCAAGAAAGGAATAGGGGAAGCCTACATTCATATTTGCATAACTTACCTGTTAAATCTTCAGACAATAGCACACAGTTCCACGCTTGACTGCCAGTGCACAGATCTGATTCGTCTTCATAATGGAAACCCATGACTGCACAGGCAGCCAATGATTCACCTTCCATATGGATGTGGATGGTTGAGCAAACCTGTCACTGTTTTAGGATGTGAAGCAACAACAGCTTGGGAGGATACACAGACGCCAGGATTCTGATAGTTTACCTTTGAACAGTTCTGCAGAGACACAGCAAAAAAAAAGAAAGAAAGAAACTGAACAGAACAAGCTGTTTTTCAGGCCAATAAGTTGTCCATAAAATATATAAAAAACATCTTTTTTACAGGAACACGTCCTTATTCTGTGAATATACCAAATAAGCCATATAGAATCCAAGGGCAAATTGAAGATGAATAAATATAAATCAGTCTCATCTTTCTCAGTATGGCATATGACCAAACGCAGCAGAAGGAAAAGTTTTCTAACTCTCTCATAATTGGAAACTACATCTTTGGTTGACTGAAAAGTTGAAGTCCTCCCAAACCCAGCATCTTGTGTCCTTACATAAGCTCAGAAGAATGAAATGACCCTGCAGAGCCGGGTTTAAGTATTTCTCGCTGTGATGAAGCCTGTTTTCATGCATCTAGTTTTTTAATATACTTCTCCATCTACCAGAAAGCTTTCGTTTCAGCATTTATTGCCTATATGACCTGAACCAGAAGTTTAAAGGGGTAGAGGGATTTTGGAAAAATAAAGAGATCAAAAATACATATTTAAGGCTAAGACAGTAGATGGCTCGATAAAATAAAGGTAGATAAATAGTCTCTGTTAGAAACAGGTTAAACAAATGTAAATACTATTCAGGTTTAATGCAGTTAACTCAAAATGCACGAACATATAATCATATAATATACTTTCCTCCCATGATGCATTGCTTTATGCACACTTGGATGTCTTTGTGTTAGTCTGCTCCTCTGGTTTCCTGGTAAATGCTGCTGTTGGTTGGCCTTCTCAAGGTTACAACCAACACATCTGTGAATGATGGACTGATAATGGCTATTTTGGTAAAAATATACTGCGAAGTGAGTGTCAAATGCTACGTTTCTTGACAGTAAAACAAAGGTCTATTTATCACCTTTACTGAAATTTATCTCAGATGTTAGCATTGACCTTTAAAGAGGACACCGGTGGGTGTGCGTGTGTGTGTGTGTGTGTGTGTGAGTGAGATAGTACATTGCTTTTAAATGAGTTAACCTCTGTCATCTTTCAATTCATGCACAATATTATATCAAAACTACAGTCTGGCAGCTTGTGGCTCGATCATTCATTGATTTGGACAGTTTTAGAACCGACGCTGACAAATAGGTGTTGGATTTTCTGTCAGAATCGCACATCTCGGTTTTTTTCCAAATGCGTTCATTTTTTTTTGTGAAACTGGCAAAGGTGGTTGCTAGAAATTCATAGAAGAAATATGGTTCTTGCGATGTTAAGACAAGAAAATACCTGCAGTACTGAAACGTGTTTTGCATACTTAAAAAAATAGAATAACAACATATAGTTATTCCATAGAATACCTACATCATAGAATAACTACACAGAACGATGAGGATGAATCAGATTTCATCATACGGGTTTCCATAAACCCAGCTGAATAACACAGATAACAGTACTGTAAAATCACATAAAATGTATAAAACTACAAAAAAATGGAACTGCTCAGTAATTTATGACAATGAGGAGAAACTAAAGTTTTTACAGAGGTGACATCTGAAAACTGTATTAATTTTAAATATTAAAAATAGGAAAAGTAACTTAAAAACTATAGTCCTTCCTTTTATTTGATTTTTTTTTTCATATACACTAATATATTAACAAGATCGAGGAGGCTTAATTTAATTGCTTTTGAAAGACTGTTCTTATATACATAATTATTATCAATGTTAATGCTTTAATACTTTGTTTTTAGTATTCTCTGAATAATCTGAAACATATATCTTCCAAATGAATGCATCCGCTTCTAAATGAAGTATCAGTTTTATTAAACAACTTTTGAACGGAAGTTATTACTATTACACTAAGAGAAATGGCAAAAAAAGCACAATCACTTCAAATAGTATTCTGTGGAAAGACTTAAAAACCTTCTGTAGGTTGTATTAAGAATATGCATGAAAGCAGAAGAGGTGGTAAATGTCCCTGAGCATACACCGTACCCTTCTCACTATTTGGACAGCTAAAAGGTTGAAGAATTGTCATGCTTTTGCATAACCTGTCTCAGGCAATTCATGTGTGTCCGCCGAAGGGCTGGGCATTCACGTGAAACCCAGACTTTAGGCAGATACATTTAAATGGGGGCATTACTGGCCCTGTGAGAGTAGATGGCCCTGTCAGCCGCACGCCTGCTTGGTTTGCTGGAGCAGGTTTATCTCCCGTTCTCTCTCTCCATCTCTGTCTCTTCTATATTCCACAATAGATGAGGACAGATGAGGTGTAGATGCACAGACGCACAAATGGTTTGTAGAAATTTGATACCCAGTGGCACCATATTGACTCCCACAACTATGGGCCATGTTACTGTTGAGCAAACATGTGTCGTAAGAAAAGCGCATTGGAGTAGTCAGTCGGTGTGCGGCGCAGTTTTATACCGCAACAATAGGCAGGGAATTTTAATGGGCATGTGGTATGTGAGTCTACGATACAAGAGACTCAGGTTGAAATCCCAAATCCCAAACAAACACTTTTTTTTTTCTTTTTTGCAACACCAACTTTTTTGAAAGAGAACAATGGAACGTAGCTCAGCTTCATTCGGTATGTTTACACATTAATCGGACCACAGTACATATTTTTCAGTCACGTGACGGGCGTGGAGCCCAAAAGGGCGAAGTATCCACAGAATCGCACCACGGGCCTGCCAGTTTTCCGTCTTTTTCAAACCACGAATATTTAGATCACCTCTCAAAAAGGAGAAAAACAAGGAGGCCAACTGCAGGTTTTGGAACTTTACGACTAAAAACCAAAAATTGCTTGCAAAGTAAAACATTGACTCAATGTAAACGTAAATGAAAATGATAAAAATGTAATATTACCCACTTATATCATTGATATATACATTTTGAATAAAAAACAGTAAAGAAAATGCATTATTGTAATGCATTACCTTATACTGGAAAAAAACAATCATGACAGACAGACACAATGCACAAAATGTATTTAACACAGCCTTTGAACCCGAGAAAAGCAAGAATGCTAAGGATCTTTTTTTACAGCTAAGAAAACTATTCAGGTTTGCTGATGTCCATTCATACGTAATTCAAATCACAGAGCGTGGTGTCCAGAATGCAAAAGCCATGGATTTGATTCCATAAAAATGGACTACATCGGTATACATCGATAACGGTAAGGTATACATCGAAATGCAGTTAGAGTCGCTTTTGGCCAAATGCTGTTAATTGAAATAAAAGCATTTGGCAGGAACAGAAGATGTAAGTGTGTTGATTTCTATATTTTTCAGCGTGCTGGAGGCCCATTTGCATCATTGCAGTTTCCATTAGGCTTTGGAGTCAATGTTGATGCGCTGCCCAACTTTTTGGCTTGTGGTCATCAAAGGCTCCGGCGTCCCTCTGCTCTCTCAGCCTCTCTGATGATCAAGGGCGGTCGCTTGCTTTATATGCTTGCGACTGCTGTAAACACATTTCTCTGCTAAATTAATGCCTTTGGTTTCGTACAAACCCGCCAAGGTAGAAGCTCAAAGCATTGTTCATCAGTTCAGCGGTGATCAATGAGACAGCACTCAACCCCACACGCAACTTTAAACAGAACACTGTTTTCCTATGTTTGATTACTTGTTTGGATGGGACATCAATCATTCAGATAATTCGGTCTCAGTCTCCCGCTGAACAGGATACATCCCCATCTCTGCATGCTACTAAATAACAGAGATATTCTGGACTACAAATAATACAAATGCTGTTACTAAAGTGAAAATGTAGGCCTACCCGTTTAAACATCAGACCACGCATCCATGCATCACCCAGTTTGTTTAATGACCACACAAAGCTCAATGAAAAACCGAATTGACAGCTTTATGCACCTTCTGAAAGATTTCCACTTGCGTATGAAGTTCCATATTGAAAGTCAAATATACGTTTTAGTTTGTATATACACTACAGATCAACAGTGTTGAATGAGCATTTTTTTAATGATGTTGATAGAGGTCTCTGTTAACCAAGGCTGTGTGTGTGTGTGTTTTTAATGCAGTAAAAACTATAATATTGTAAAATATTGGGAAAATTTAAAAACAACATATTTTTATATACTTATATAGTTCAAAAATTAATTATATCCTTTGATAAAATCTGGAATTTTTAATGTCATTACTAAATATTTATTATTTATTTTTATTGTTATTATTATTATTGGTGGAAACCATGCTACACCACTGAAAAGTTAAAAAAAGGGTTTTTTTGTATTTCCATTAAAAAACGCTGAAAAAAGTACAATTATTTTAACCTGTGAAAACTGTTTTAAATACCGATGTTGCTCACTGTTCTTTTAAAAAGTTAGAATATTTCACAATATTGCTGCTTTTAATGTCATTTTAAAATAAAAAAATGTGACCTCGGTGTGAATAAGAGACTTCAGTGGAAAAGTAAAAGTAAAGAAATCTTCATTATTTCAAACTTAGACAGGTATTGTACACAGTTTGAAGCCCTACTATTGCCCATCCAATTACTAACCACTTCTCATCCATTAAAAACATTCAGTAGGCAGATACTATTGAAGTGATTAAATAATGTCGGAATGAGTAGGCTGAATATGTTAGCCTTTTTTAAAATCACTATGTATAATATTAGATATCATTAAGTACATTAATGACATTAACCATATTTATTACTTGCACAAAAAAAAATTACAACATTAACTTTACGAATTATTCACATTGAGACAGAGATACAACAGGGTCGGTGAAGCCATGAAGATGAGCAAAGTATGTTCTCTCTTTTACACCGACCAAAACCTTTTCATGTGACATAATGACAGTCGCTTCCCGAGAACCTTCAGGAGACACAGCATCTCCGTTTTTTTATTTTCAAAGTCCATGACGGAGCGTCGGCCATGTCGTATCAGAAACGAGATGGTGGATTCTCGTGAAACCCAAAGCGGAGAGTCGGACGGGCCAACGTGCGATCAGACAGGTGGGATGACTGGATGTGACAGTTAGAGACGTAACCGTGTTGGCTGTGTTCTACAGAGGGAATGAGAGCAGAAGATAAAGGAGCTCAGGTGTGGCAGGCAAAGTGAGAGGTAGACAGAAGTCAATTAGGTTTGCCTCCCACCTGTGATTGAGGCCAGTCTCATTTCTATTTAACAACGTAGGAAATGAAAGTTCATTGGGCAATATTGTGGCGAGCTCGAGCCAGATGAGACTTGTTTTAAAATAGAATCGCGGCGGACAGGAAGTGAGACAAGTAGTAAAGTATGACAGTATGGAAATTTTGCACGAAATGGCGAAAGTGGAAAAACATTTCTTATTACTAACTGCCTGTTAAATGTATTCGGGAAAATGTTGCCCCAAGTGAACCGAATCCTTCAAATCACGCAGATTTTTAGAGTAATATGTTACAGATCAATGTACACTCTTCTTGACAGCATACGAAAAAAATTGCTAAATAGGCAAGATGTTCTCGAGATATTCTAATTATACGAGTGCTTTCCCATCAGTCCTCTCTCCGATTGGTAATGGCTGCAATTCACACACGAAAATGAAATGTTTGGCAGACCTTTCAAAGCTTGAATATATATGTCTGGTGTATTTGGGAAAACTAGAAAGCACAAATTGTTCGTTTGTGCACACGCGATAAGAAATGAATTAATGGATAAATGAATGCAGATAACATTTTAGACAAATTGGTAAGAATTTGGTCACAATCTACAATGAAGTTTATTTGTTAACAGTTAAAAAACATTAGTTAACTGCTTCTACATATTCTTTATGATAATTAAAACTTTTTTTAATACTAATTTCCTTTACAATTTTGAGGTTGTATGCTAGTTAATACACTTTTTTAGCGTGTTTTTTTGTTTGTTTGTTTGTTTTGTTGTTTAGTTTTTTGTGTGTGTCTTCAGTTCATGCTGTTCAATTCCAGGTCAATATCATGCTTACACTGAAGCACGCAAATTTAGTACATTTAGCTTTCATTTAGATGCATTCATCTATATATTTTCCAAACCACTTGTCCTAGATTGGATTCTATGATCCATTATTACTCTCTTCTCATAAATTCATCCATTATGGAACATGAATACTTCCTGAGAGATTAATTCACCTTAGTTCCTCTATCTCAGAGTATTTTATTCATCCCATTTCTAGAATATATAATCACTGTGTTAATTCAATGAGACCAAGAGATGTATTTTTTTATATATATATATATAGTTTTAATTATTTATTTCTTAAATCTGTGTATTAAATAATAATAACTAGTAGTAGTAGTAGTAGTAGTAGTAGTAGTAGTAGTAGTAGTAGTAGTAGTGTTATTATTATTGGTATTATATAATAAATTTGTTTGTTTGTTAATGAGGAGAAATAGTGGAAAAAATGCAATTAAATATCATATCTTTATTTCTTATTAATATGTTAAACATATTTTTGTTACACATAAAAACTGTTATTTTATTATTATTATTATTATTATTATTATTATTATTATTATTATTATTAACTGTAATGCTGTATTCAATATAGACAAAAAAAAATACAATGTATTTGACATCTAAGAGGAAGAACCATAAAGAAAAGCAACACTGAAAGGGTTTTCGAGTGAAGAGTCCTCATTAAAGCCTTCAGAGAGCGCATCTAATGAGTTGACAGTGCAGGCAAAATATAGCTGCTTTTCATCTTAGTTTGGAAATATTTTGTGAAATACGAATGCCTTCATCTCTTTAGGTTGCTTGTGAAAACGCTGAGCCAATTTGCTGAGCAGATTTTGTGAGCATCGATTCAAGTGCGATATCAATATGCCTTCTGTTTATGCAGATGTTGATCTTAAATCAGAGCTCCTGACGGTTCATAGAGTGCGGCCCGCTGAGAGAAGGCTTTCTAAGAAAGGAAAAGCTTTGAGTCCCAGCACAGCTTCGCTGTCTTGTTCCGCGCACCTGATTCACTCTTTAACCCAGATTTATGAAGGTAATTGCTGTATTATAAATGAGTGATGCAGGCGGTTCAGTGAACTAGTCATAAACAAGAAAAATGGAAGTGGGTAGGTATCTCCACATCGGTGTGTAAGTTATCAATCTTAAAACCTAATGGTACTGCAACAAGGTTAAAGACTTTTACATCCATTTGTTTTCATTATGTGCGTGTGAATCAAAGGCTAATAGTCAATCGATTTTTCTTCTCTTAACATCATAATTATTTACGAAAAAATCAATTTCCATGTCAGTTGCAGCTGAGTGTTTGTGAAAAGTAAAGACTGCTACACATGTAATAAAACAGCTAGTGTAAAAGTATATAATATATTGTTCTAGTGTGATTTCATTGTGCTCACATGAACTACCACAAATAGATAAAACGCACGTTTGTCAGAGAAGGATAGAAAAAGCCCCATAAAATTAAAATAGGAGAGAAACTGAACGATTTAGCAGTAAATGCATAATTCTTTGAGAAAGGAAATTTTTGCATAGAAATAAAAGGCTATGTGGGCAGGCTGTGCTATGCAGGCCCATTACACCGAAGGAAATGAAAAGGAGATTCATTTTGTTAAGAGAGGACGACATGCGAAAGAATGGTTAAAAAGAAGCTAGAGAATAACAATCCAACGTCTTAAAATTTGTAAAAACACAGCTTAGTTTACTGTGATAATATGAAGCACTTTTAAAGGGGCCTTACCTGTATTTTAAACAGTGCATTGCATTGTGTTTCAAGGTTTAATGTTTGAAAGTACTGGTGTTACATTCCGTTGTTATTCCTTTTTCTATCCGTCTTGTTTTGACTTTCAGAGTCTGTGATTGGATGGCAGCCTGATCGGCGCAACGGCCATCTCTGAACCAATCAGACGCACTCGTCTACTTGACTCGGAAGTGACTAGAGCTCTCGCTCGTTTGTCACGCTGTCCATCATTTTCTAGTTTTTTGTATGATTTGCTGTTTACTTGGAGTTATTGCCGATCATTATTTAGTTATTTTCTACACGTTGTATCAGCCCAACTCTGACTCTGGCTTTTTGTACCATTGTTCTGTAATTCGATCCCCACTCTTTCCAAGAGTTGATGACCGAGTTTATCTCTTGGCTCATAGTGTTAAGACAAGGTTAGTGAGTCACGTGACCTACACAATACAACATGTAGATATTAGCTTGTATAAAAACACTTTGGTTTTTGGTTTGAGTCGTTACCATACATATATATATTTATATATACACACATATGTATATGCTGTGGTAAAATTACTTTACTCCATCTACCGTCCTAAAAATGTATCCCGTCCGAATAAGGCTTTCGTATTCAGCCTTAGTTTTCCTATCACTACAACTTCTATATAAGGTTTCTCTGATTTTCTGAAATTGCCCTGTACAGTTTTGTACATTTTAAACATCAATCTCAAATCACTGTCTGGTACGGTGACTTCTCAAACACACACAATGAAGAAAAATGAACCCGAGCCTGTTCAGTTCGCCCTCAAAGCTATCATTGTGGAGTCAGGCCTGCTCTGAAAATCTGTCATGCCACATTATAGGAGGATAGCTGCCTCTGCTCTGTCTGCTTTTCATTGGCAGGGGAGAATTCAATGAATATTTTATGGCTATGGATATTTTGTAACATGGTTTGAGCGAGCCAGCTATAGCCGTGCTCAAAACGCCCGTGAACTGAGCAGGGTTCACAGCAGGAGAGCTCTCTGGTGTAGTTAATCTGTGGCCCGAACACACAGGACAGCCAGTTATGCAAGATGCACTTTCAAAAATAAAGGTTGCGTATAACACCCATTAATGTTTTTCATATGGCCCCTCTGGGGAAGCTTTGTAACATTATACGAAGAACACGGCCCTAACAAAAGCGACTCAAAGAAAGGGCAAATGCGTAGAAAAGATGTGCTTGGATTTTCCCAATATTAATGAACGTAAATCGAAGTGGGTATGAAAACGCGAAATACATTGCTGAGTTTGTCACAAAATAAAAAGAAATGGGTCTATATCTGTATTAAAAAAAAGTCTAAAGATGATGATTCAGACATTTTGTTTTCACTTCCCAATTATCATGACAAGTGTGGGCTGAGGCGGCAACACACTTCCAAAAGAGGCAGAGAGGTGCTATTTACGTTGCTGAAATATGATATCGTGTCCCTGTGAAAAAGACCATTAAAAGCCTCTAAGAACATTGTGAGATGCCAAAAAATATTTTCGAGATACTAAAAACGATTTTGCAGAGGGTCTCATTCCAAAACAAAAACCGTAGCGGAACAAATTTCTGCATAAATTGTTCGTAAAATCGCTCTTACATAAATCGTCGCATTCCATTCGCTTTAGCAGTTTACACAAGAATAGGTTTAGATATGATTTGTTTTGCTCGTGTTGCATGAATGAGGGCATTTGTGTAGTTATGGTTCTGCTTAAAAGCATTTGTCATGTTAAATATCCTTGTTTTAGCATGCAGTGCTATTAGTCAAAAAAGAAATCTTAGGAAATATTTTTTTTTACTGTCATTTTCAGTCTTGATAAACAATTTCTCAAGTGTCGGTTCTCTCTTTGAAATAAAGGTGCTTCACGAAGCCATAGAAGAACATTTTTGTCTAAATGGTTATATAAGTATAACCTTTCTGTTCCACAAAAGTTATTTGTGGCAAAAGGAGGCTCTTCAGATTATTAAAAGGTAATAAAGAGATGGTTATTAAGGCGTCTTTGTAAAACCAAAATGTTTTTTGTCAATGGCATTGCTGTGAAGAACCTTTTGAAGCATGCTTGTTTTTGTTCATAACTACTTGAGATTTAATAAAAGTGAATGTGATTTGATTTGGATGTGAGAAGATAATTTGGTTTGCTAATATCATTCTGGCTACATTACCCCATTTTGGGAATAAATAATTAGTGAAAATTACATACCATAGACATAATATTACTAACAATAAAAATTGTTATTGTATAATTTAAAAAAAGAGCTATGGAGAGATTAAATATTAGTGCAACATGATGCAATTACCTACTAAATGTTTGAAGATAATGAAAATTCGAAATGCGATCGGTTCAGGCTTTCATATGGAAAATAATTACAGAGCAAACATAAAAGTGGCATACTGCTGTTCACATCGATCAGAGTTACATCAAAGCAGCTGCTGACTTTGAACATATGCCCTATAAGAGTTCAAACCCATCCATCAATGTCTTTCCAGTGGAATACTGAGAGAAGTCAATATCACAAGAGTGAAAACACTGTAGCTAAAGGTGACCGGATTTATGAAATCAAAATAGAGGTAATTTCCTAGTTCACTGGTTAAAATATTATAAATACATCAAAAATGTTTGTACTTTCATAAATGGTTTACTGCTGCCTTTAATTAGGAGTGTTTTGCATTTAAATGTGTGTGTGTTTGTGTGTGTGTGTGTGTGTGTGAGGGTGGTTACTGTGTTGTGATGGCTAAACCTTTAGCATTTAGAATTGTGTAAAAAAAAAAATGCATTTGTTTAGGCTCTGTTATATGTTACGCATAAGCAGTATTACTTTAACAGAAGGAGAAAATGACTACCTTCAAACCAAGAAGATTCCTTGATAATTGATGCTAAAAGTGCTTTGCTGTTGCTCAGGTAAAGTCCATCAGATGCCTTTGAACACAGTTGTCTGTGAGAAGAAATCCAGCATGTTGAACTTCAGAAAACAATGTGTGGGCAACGCAGACGGTTATTGAACGTGGATGTGCGACTCTTTGATTGCAATCAAAACAAAACTGAACACAAGAGCTTCTTATCTTTAAGCCAGCTCAACAGTTTTTCCAAAGATGAATCGCTTTTGTTGTTGTTTCACTTCTCCTTTGGTAATTACCTTTTGATTAAATAACACGTTCAGTTAAAGATATGAACCTAAAATGTAATGAGATTTGGAAAACGCTGTAACGGTGCCACAAAACGCCTTCAGGGGTCTTCAACTTCATTCTTTTGCCAGGTGTGAGAGGAAATATGCATATTTCGAGCTCTGAGAGTGGTGATGCAAAGGTCGAGGGTTCAGATCTTACTAATAAATGTATGCCTTGAATGCAATGTGCTGGAAATGCAGTCACACTTTATATAGCCTGTACTTATTGTGTTGCAAATCATTTTTGCTGCTATTGAGGTGGGATACGGGTAAGGTTTGGTGGTACTGGTGGGTAGGCTCAAGGGGTGTAAGAAATGTGTTAATAGTGAAAATATAAGCGTAATTACGGAAATTAATTACATGTGTAATTGCATAGGTATTTTTATAAATATAATTACAATGTAAAACCATGTATGTACACAATAAGTGCATTGTACCAAATGATTCATTTAAATGTAAGTACATAGTAGTTATGGCCACCTAATATAAAGTCGGACCGGAAATTTCATTAGATACTCGTGTAAAAAAGTGTTAGAATTAATTTGACTGACACACAAATTTACCACAAGAGTAAAAGCAACTTCCTGACGCATACATTTGAATGTAGGCAAGATGTCCATTGCTCACTTTGCCATAACTGCAGAGAAGCAGGCATATGTCTGTGACGCGGCTGGTAGGCAGACATGAGAGTTGAGATTGATGGTGGTTGTGGATAATGGCAGGCTATCTCAGTATCTGTCTGCTTGCTGTACGGAAAGATTCTTCCCTCAGGTCTACTGATAAAAAAAAAAAAAAAAAAAAACATCATTTTGAGACGTGATTGAAACAAAGTACTTTTGGTGCTTGGTTGTGTGTGGAAAGCTTCAGAATGGGGATCTTTGTCATGGAAATGTATTGAGCCAGCGCACAGACATTCAGTTGGGATCGTGCATTACAGTCACAAGTCCATTAGAAAGAGCAACATGGTTCAGGCGATAATAATAATGATGGTTGCATTCTCTTCGGCATAATTAATGTGTATAATTAAGGTTTCCATTACAAGACAACAGATGTTGTTAGCCTCTTGCTGATAATGGACTTTGATCAGACTAAGATAAATTCGCAGAACTGATTAAACTACAGAAGTTTCAACTGCATTTCTGTGTTTATTTGTGTCTGTGATGATGCATTGAACACTTATTTCCAGTGACAAATAAAGTACTCGTCTCGAGTGTAGCACAACGATATGGTCTTCACCATGAATCTTCATCATTTCGATGAGGTTATTACACTAACATTTTTAGTCCAGCTACAACATAATTCTTAAATTCATGAAAGAATCGTTCTTTTCAGTGAACTGGTTCACCAGCTGAAGCGTTTCATGCTGAAAACTGAAAGCTTATGATATTAGCCAAAAGGTCTTATCAAAAATATGGATCAATTGATTCAATAAATTCCGCTCCTTCACCGAAGGGATATTTTGAGTGTTCGTTCATTGTAGTTGATTTTGTGTGAAGCGAAATGAGGTATAACGGTGACCTTTACTAATTAGGTGTTGAGAGACTTGTGTAAATGGGTTTATACAGCTGAACGGTCCAAGCGTCATGTCTAAACGATATTTTTCTCTTGCAGATCTGGTACTGAAAATACATTTACAAGAAGTCAGAATTTACAATAATTCAGTTACCAAGAATTGTTACTCTTCTATGTGTATGAAGGGGTCAAGGGGTCATGAGATTTAAATAAGTATAATTGAGAAAACAAAAGAGTGAAAAAAAGAGAGAAAAAAAGAGTATTCATTGAAATAAATGACTTTAAATTAATATACTTAAGTACAAATTGGTGCAATGTTTTCAGACACTTAACTTAAATTCATCCGAGTTTAAATCTATATTAAAAGCAATTAGTTGAACATAATTAACTTTTCAGACTGATTTAACTCTTTTCCTGCCAGCGTTTTTGAAAGAAGCGTATTTGATGCTTTTATTTAATTATATGAATATCTCAACAAGCAATACATAAAAGTAAAAAGCAGACCTTCTGTTTTTTAAAAAAAGTTTTATTTTACCTTTAAAGAATAACTTTTTTATCAACACTCGAATGTAGGTAGGTTTCATAACATTTTGAGCAAAAAAAGTTGACGAAATCAAATTCTTTATGAAATGCTGTATAGATCAAACTGGATCATATTCAGTAGAATGACAGAAGCAAAGATGCAGTAGATTGCTTCCATCAGTCCTTTACCCATTCCTGGATTGACATTTCACTCTATAAAATTAGGCAGATTTTATATATATGCGGTTAGTGTTGATGTTGTAGAAAATATCTTCTTTATTGTCTTTATTCATCTTTATTTTTACTTTCAAAAATCTGTCGTCTTCAAAGTTTGGACACCTATTATGCCCCTTTTCACAAAATATAATATAAGCCTCAGGTGTCTCCAGAATGTGTCTGTGAAGTCATAATAAGCTCAAAATGCCTACAGCTCATGTATTGTATCATTTTGAAAATGCGTATTTCGAGTGGATGCAAAAACAGGTCTCTTTAAATGCAACCGAGTAAGAAAAAGTGAACTCAAACTTTCTTTGAGTACACCTGAGTGGTCTTTTATTTCATTAATATTATATTATCTGCAAGTATTTGGAAGGTTTTGAAAAATATTCTTATAAGCTTTAAAATATTATTATTTTGGTCAATATTTTTATTTTATTTCATTGTAGTAGTAGTGACCTTAATCAAAATAACGTAATAAGAGGTCAAAGGGATAGTATTTTGATAAGCAAATATCCTTGGAATTATTTACTTAAAAAATCTGGTTATTCAGAAATGATTCAGAAAGCACTGTAAATAAGACGTTCTAGGGGCTCAAACTTCTGCATGCTCTGACTGAGACAATTTGCATGTCAAGTAATTGTTCAGGGCATCACTTTCAGATTAGCTGTAGTAGAGCTTGTAAGCGCTGCATGACCTGAAGAAAAAGCTTCACTGTGCTTCTACAAGACACGAAAACTACAAATGGCCTTTCCTTCCTGATGTTAATGAAGCATAGAACAGGAATCTATAATAGGGTTTTGTTGTTATCCAGTCTTCAAGTCATCCTGAACTCATTAGGTGCTTGAGTCACGTAGTGTCGCTCCCGCGTTATCTGAACACGCCGCCGTGTACGGTGACATATATCACTCACAGAGAAAAAGACATGCTTTAATTCAAAGCCTGTGAAAGGAAACATTCTGCCTCAACCCTCCTCTTCCCTTCAATTTTTCACAATGGCTTTGTATCCATGCACAAGTTGACATTTCAGGGACGGAATTACACAGCTTGAGAGACGCCTTCAGTGATAGTCTTGACTAACGTGCTGTCACGGATCGGGATAAGTGTCACGGACGCATAAAGTCTTCACAAAATTAATAGAAAGGTCTAAACCCCCTCCTCCATCTTATGGCGGATCACGGTTATATTTCATTACCGTCTAATAGGGATAAATGAGACGCATTTCTCACGTTGACTTCTAATTGTGTCAGAACGCAAGCGTGCTGGCAGACTGATATGTTGAAGGGAATGGATAGAGCAATGGTGGGGATTTGTCATGGTGTCTTCTCAGGCATATTCACTCCTCCACTTGCTTTGTTCACCACAAAGGACACTTCAAGTCTGCTCACTAGGAAAAAAGAAGACTGAGTGATCCATGAAGCCTGCAAAGGCTCATGGGATCTTTTATTTCCAGCCATGATTTACATCAATAAGAAATCTTGTGTGAGTGAATATAAAGTAGTTTAACAACTCTTCCCCAGAATTTACTCATGTCGCTCTGTCCCGGAACTATCTTATGCCTTTCCTTATGGCACAAAAGGAAAATATCTAAACTTCTGTTTTACATATAGTGAAAGTTGATGGCGCACTAAAATATATATATTGTTTTAATACAAAAATATTAAGTGATATTGCATAACAACCAAAATATGTTCATTTGTACCCCTAAGGTTGCATTATATGGATTAACATAGCTATTTAAAGTTTAAAGTCACCAGGTTTCAGGCTGTATCTATAATAAAATTCTGCAATATTTTAAGTCTTTTAAAGTCATTTATTAGTTTTGTGCCAAAACGGGACACTATTTAAGTCATTAATTATGCTAATATTCTCAATAGCTATTAAATTTGGTCCAAGAACCTATTTTTAAACTGCGCTGCAATTGGTTATGCCAACAACTAAAGGTGTCGGTGATCTCACATCAGCTGTGATCCATCCAAAGGCACCATTTATTAAATGAACACAAGTGAGAATGGAATGGTTAAATGAAATGTCTGAAAAAGTGTCTTTGTTACATGGTAATAACAGTAAATTATGCATACTTGCATGCTGCTAAACCAGACCCAGTAATGCTTTATTTGGCCTTACTTTAACTGCAATGTATACCTTTTAAAGAGAAATGCGTGAGCTCTGGCACATTTATTATTACAATGTAATAAGTGTTCCAGGGTTCACGTATTGAGCGCCACTCGGTGGATATTTCTATTTGAAACTGCAGTGAAACGCGCAGTAAGGTAAAAACGTTTCACAAAAAGTGCCCAGAGCTACATATTTTTTTTTTATGAGACCAGGTTAAAAATACCTGCATGTAATTACATCAGTAATTAATTTGTGTAATTACATTCATAATTACACTGTTGACCCATCCCTTTCACCTTAACCCACCCTTAAACCAACCCACACAACTAAACACCTCAATAACAGCAGAAGTGTTTTACAGTACATTTATGAAGCCAAAAAAGAGCAACCAAGCTTTTCGTTTAACAAAATAGTCAACACTCTGAAATATGTCCACGGGATTGTTGACTTTCATGCCACTATACCCTTGAGGTTTTCCCTTTCCCCAAACATCCGAGACCTCCAGAGCTTTATGAAACATTGTCAAGTGCATTACTCATAAAACAAGTCCAGCCCCCTGCCGTGATGTGCTTGTTGGTGGCAGAAGTTTCCGGGTACCTGGGGTGGTCGACTTTCTGAGAGAGTGACATGAAGGAGATATTATTAGCCTCCCACTGCTCTCATTCATAAAGTGATTGGTTTTCCTAATGTCTTTTTCCAGTGGAGGAAGTTCACGCTGTTTCTCGAAAAAAGTCAAATCCGTTTCTTAGTCTGCACTCTGCCTAGGTCAAAGGTCAGCAGCACATATGTGGCTGTAAGGCTGTGCAGCTGGAAGGAAAGGGTGATAGCATTAACATTTGAACTGTTCCGAAATATAATGCATGATACAACACCACTTGATTCTTTTTAGAATGATTTTTATTGATGGTGAGTCATAACAGGGTGCAAATATAAGCATGCTTCATAATTCAATTTGAGAGAAACAGGAATGCAAATGGCTGGCAAGCTGGAAGTACGCTGTTAAGACTATAAATCTCAACACTAATAATATGCAGTATGTTAAAATGATACGGTTACGCTTTAGAATAATGGTCTGCAATTAACAGGAATAAACACAGGACCAATACTAATACATTAACGCTTTGGCTACTATTAGCTAATATGTAAACAAGATAAACCAATTATATACTCCTCAGACCCAGCTATGGAATTCTTGCCTCTGTAGTGGACATTATATTTTTATGTATTTCTCTGAGACCTCACATGTCACAGTTTTAAGGGTGCAGGGTGTCCTGTACAGTTATGGAATTTCAAACCCAAATATGACTTCCTGTTATGAAACAAGACATAATTGCATGCGTTTCCACTGCGGAGAAGACCAGGATTAAAAGCATGTTTGTTATGCATTTTGGCAGACATAACAATTAATTATGAAAATTAATTACATATCAATATTCAGTACATTACATATCATAAACAGTACATTATTATGTCAAATAAATGCATGCAGAATTTTGTTAAATATTTAATACTGTAGTTGAGTACTAGCCAATCATAACGAAATACTTTTGTCTGGGTCTCGGAAGGACATAAGTGTCAGTGAATTTAGGGCTTATTAGGTAATCAATAATTGCTGAGATTAAACTTGCTAAAAATCTTTTAAATAACTATTGAAACTATGATTACCGTGTGACCATTTTCTCTTGGTGCAATGGTGATGGTGAAAGTCAGTAACTGTTCCTGCGCAATAAATGATGGGTTTATGACCATGTTTACATGTGAAACAGACATTTCCTCACATATTAGACACATTAATGTTGCGATTAGTAATTTATTAATTTGGTAACACTTTATTTTAAGGTGTCATAATACTTACCTAATCAGGTACTTAGTAGTAGCCATCATACTTTAAATAAAATGTACTTATCATGTAACAGTTATGGAACAGCCTGTAATTACAGTTTGTAATTATGTATGTAACAGGCAGCTACTGTTACACATATGTAACAGAGCTTATGTAGCTTATGCCTCTGTTATATTATGTAATTTTAATATAATTAGAAAGGGAGTACATGTATTTAAGCACATATGTGACAGTCTTTTGTTTATCAGCAAATAGTTGTGTAACAGACTCGGTCTGTTACAAATGTGTAACAGTAGCAGCCTATTACATCTACATATATACAAACTGTTCCATAATTTAGTTGCATTGTAAAAACATTTTGTTTTATGTAAGCACAATGGTTACTACTAAGTACTTACTAGGTAATTACTCTCTATTACGGACACCTTAAAATAATGTGTTACCATTCATTTTGATCACTTTTGAAGTTATTTAATATGGAGTTTAAATTAGTTTAATCACATTCAGTAGTTATAAATTACCTAATAAGCAACTAGCTTTAAATTAACTGATTAGTTCATCCCTTTTTCATATTTAATAGCTGAAGTGTTACTGTAGTAGAACTCCTTGGTCCTGCATTATTTCTTAAACAAGTTTGCTATATTGGTAACTCCACATTTTCCAGAATGTGCAGTGTGTTCTTTTAAAAATTACACAACATAATGCTAATGAGGCAGAAGGACGTGTAACATCTCCAGACCAAGCAGACAGTGACTCCTTGATCTTCAATGCAAGTTCACAGCTCAGCACCACGATTACAACAAAGGCTTGCTTTTGGTTGTGTGATTAATTAACGCTGTACTTATGTTAAGAAAGTCGTGAGGTCACATTGCCTCACTTCATTGTACGTATATAAAAATGGAAGTTATGATATAGGTCAGGCTCATTGTCTTCTGAGTTTAAACCCCAGATGAATACTTCAACCCAGATTTAGCAACCTGTACAGAGAGCTGTAGCTGTGGAGATGGGCGGAGCCAAACCGAACGATTTCACACCGAAACAAAAGATAATAACTTTCACAAACCAGTGCATTTTTATAGAGGGATGAATGGAGTTTGAGTGCCAAGTCTTATCATTGACCTTTTCTCAGGGCGCATGCTCTCAAGATTGTATCTTTCTCATGAAAATGGTTCAGTCAGGCAGTTTAATTTCAGAAATGGAATTGCTTTGATATTGTTTTACTCTTCAGATGGGCTGTGTTGTCTTGAAGGGTTGTTTTTTCCCCAGTCAGCCATTTTTCATGGATACTATTTTTTGCCTGTCATATTCCATTTTGCTATCTCTGCGGCGCCAGCTTGACTGTTTCTGACCTGCTTCCATTGAGGTCAAGTTTCTGACCTTTGGGTAGACGATTTTTTTTTTCTTGCTGTTGTGACTCACTTTGAGGAATATAGGAAAAAGTTTCACACCACACAGTTCATTATTTGCTCTCTCGAGGGTTGATGCTCTACTCATATGTAATTTAGTAATGTCTGTTAGTGAGAGAAAAGAGAAAGCGAGCTTTTAGTAGCCCAGATTTTTACTCGCAGTTCAACAATGTTCAAGGGCATCGACCATGGTGCTGTAACTAAAATGATTCCACAAAGCTTAAAGATGAAGACAAAACCAGGCTTTAACTAAAAAGGAAAATGGTTTACTGTTTTCTTTAATCTCATGCTGGATGATTCTCATCCTTTGTTAAAGGAGGTGTACTGTAAAGGCTGCATTTGGTTCTGTTTATAGAATCCTAATCCACTAAAAATATATTATGGCTTTGATACAGCAGTATGCATGGATGCGCACGCATCAATGACTTCACTAGAACACCAATCATAAAGCACAAACAGAACTACAGAGCTGAGAGTTCATCGGATGTATAAATTAAATTATATTTTAAGTTTAGTGAAGGCGGACAAGATCATCCGCTTAAATGCAGCTCATTTGGTTGTCACCACGGGTGTTGCATGAATATATAATGGCGGGATCTCACAGAAGATTATAAGAGATTTATAAATTCATTTCTTCATAATTTTTTTAAATTAATCACTATTCTCTATCAATTGACATTTGTTATCTGGGTGTTTGCAGTTTCAAATCCCAATTTGCTCAGAGTCTGAGCTTTACCCCATGAGGCTATTGCGTAAAATTGACATAAGTGAAGTTTTGTACAACAAGAACCCAAGAGGAATGTGAAGTAATTATTAAGACTGATTGAGTGCTAAAGACTTTCACAATATTTCTATGTCAGATAGCAAAAAATGTATGGCCTATGGAGACTAGTTTTACTTTTTTTTTTTTTTTTTAACTTACATATTGCTCAGGACCATAAGAGGACGTTCTGGGCCAGAATGTCCTCTGTTTTGGTTGGTGCCAGTTTACCCAATTGGATTTCAGCAATCTGGGTTGCCAGTTGGTGGAAAACAGAGCATATTTAATATCATTCATTGCCCATGTGCGCTCTTTCCTGTTGGGGTCATCAATCTGAGAACCTGTGTGTGCATCACGTGAGAAGGAGGAGTCGGGTGAATGTCCATTTTTAATTTGGACTGCAATATCTAGACCATTGGCTGTCAATTCTACATACAGCGTCTTTAACGTTTTTTAACTAGATGAATCCAGACCTTAGGCTGCAGCATGTTTATCTCTTTTAACACATTTCTTAAGAAGTGCTACAACACTGTTTTCATTAAAAATCAGGCTAGAAAATGGTACTGGGAAATCTAAAAATAATAATAATAATAATAATAATAATAATAATAAACGATAATGCTTTTTTTCAGAACTTCGAGGAAATGTTTTATGACCATGACTTATCAGCACAGTGTAAATCCGAATGATCTTTGCAGAGCGACAGGTCCCATGTCCTATTTTTAGACATATGTCATAATGTAAAATCTAGCTGGAGAGAAAACGGCGAGAGAGAGACAGAGAGATAAAGAAAGATAACAAAAAAGAGGCGCTATAAAACTGTAGTGTAAACAGACTGTGCTGAGATGAAAGTCTTGGGATGAGAGCAGATTTGTGAGGAGTGATTGAATGTCTTTGTGATGTCAGGTTTACGTGGCCGTCCTGTGATACTTTAATCTGGCTCTTATTTTGTGTAAAGTAAAACCCTCATTATACCAGGCAAAGCTGACAACTTGTTATAAAAATGGAAATGAAGACAAGCCTTTTATTAAATTCCTCCTCTCGCCATAGAAAACCTGTCACACCACTGACTTCCACTAGATTACAACAGCTGATAATCTTTCTGTCTGGATTTCAAAATAGAGCCACACTGAGAAATTTTAAGGCACCGTGATGGAATGGCACAACACTGCAAACAATAAGTATCTGGTCCTCTAGTGTGCTCTGCAGCCAGCGTTTTGTGTGCTGTAATTAAACTGGGGAATTAAACAGTGATTGGTCCTTTCATCTCTCACACACATTAAAGAAAAGCAGGTCAGAGCGGTTAGCCTTCCACTGAGTGCTACTCTTTCATTTCATTCTCATTTATTTGTTTGTGACTGCTACCTTGTTCACAGGCTTGTTTTTTTCCACCCAAGAAGTTTCCCTTTGGAGATACAAGCCTTTGTTTTCATGGTCAATACATGCATGAAAGAGAAAATTTTGTAGCTTTATGAAATGCACATCAAGGGTTGTTCTGACAATATGTTGATTAGAGCTACCAACAACCATAACAGCCGCCACTTTGTGGGGTTTGAAGAGATGTTATAATGTGCAGACACGCAAAGATATGGAGGATTGGAGAAATTTGGCATTACGTTAGCCATTGGATCATATGAAGCGAATGGGTGATGTCAGAATAGCAAGACATTAATTTATAGACTGCATTCAGGTAGATTACCTATGAATTATTGTCATGCGTTTTTGGACGATTTGCAGTCCCAGTAGTCCAGTTCTATATGGCACAATTTATAGCACTTGTGATATTGCAGACTTATATACACTACATAGCATTGATGGCACCCATTCACTCAAGAGCATCAAATGGCAACCATCTTATGCATAGCTAAATTTCTCTGTTTTAATAAAAAAAAGAAACTCATCTAGATATCGGTTGGCCTAAGGTTGAGTAAATGTTCAGCAATTTCTTTAAATGATTCTTTAAATGATTAGGAAAGTACTGCACACCCTTTAAATTAATTATTCATTTCAGCAACACATATCATAATGTGTGGATATATGCATTTCATTTTAAATTGTGCATGTGTTTGTAAAACTAATTGATTATTTCACAGTTACTTATCACTGAATATTTTTCGAATTGTCATCAGTGCATTTTAACAGTACTTCACTAACAGTATTTTAACCTCGATAAATAAATTCAGAGCACATTTTTTTTAATGTGCATAAATTAAAGCATTTGTATTTAAAACAAAAGTTGCCTATGTGTACATATTGAACATTGATCATTTCAAACAGTTATAAGAACTTTTCATCAAACTGAACTAATCAAATTAAATGCACAATTAAAATAGTGAGCATATTATTTTATTTGAATCAACTGAATGTGTGAATTATTATAACTGAACAAATCAGCTTGCTAAATGGCAAAGCAAGTATTCTGTATGGCATTAATAAAAAAAAATATATTCACAGTTAAGCATAGGCTATGTAAATTGAATTTAAACCATATGTTTAAATGTTACTTTTGAGAGTGGTATTATAATTGTATCGTGAAACCACTGCTGTGAGGTTAAAAAAATATCATGAAGAGATGTGAGAATATTTTACAATTTGACACTAATTCTGAGAGTACAATAAGGTAGTGAGGAAAAGGCTAAAATTACTGCTAATTACAGAATCACTGACTGTCTGGATTCCACTGTGTGCTGTGTTTAATAGAACCTTTGTGTTTCCCGGCTTCCGAGACTCAGCAAATATCGCATGATCCAAAAAGTGGGGCTCATGAAGAGTGCTTTAGTGCTGCAGAATCCCATTCAACTTTCCGACCTTTCAAGACGTAGGTATTTTGATATGTTTCTTTATTTTGACAAGCCGAGCAGCTTCTAAAATTGTCGACCAGCAATGAAGTGAAGCTGGGTTGACACATTCATACTCCTTCCTCTTACTGCCTCATTATTGCTAGACAGTCCATAAACAGTATGTCTATCCGCCGCACCTGCATGAGGTCTTATTGTTTGCCAGTCCCTCAGGTGTTTCTTAATATGACAGTTATTGTTTGAGATGTTCCCCAACATTCCCTTGGTCTGGACAGACGATCCGCTATGAATATCTCGGAGACGGCGAGGCACATCAAAATAGCACTTGCGAATGTTTACGGTTTATTATTCGCCCTTCTCAATGCATCAACTCTCAGATCCATCAAAGGGAGATTCCCAGTAAAAAAAATCAACTTCCGTAGGGAGTCTAGTTTTTAACAAGCATTATCTCAAACATTATCCCTGGAGAGCGATTTGGGTCTGTGCGCCGGGGGTCAGCGTGTCTGTCTTACATTATCTGTGCCGTGGAGACCTACCCATCTTCTGCTTGTTCGAAGCACCTTTCTGTTTAGGGTGGCGTGGCTGGAAATTGCTTCTGTCAGGACAGATAAGCAGCTATGTGGCAGCAATGGCCCCCGAATACCTCGTGAAAATATAGGTTCCAAAAGAAGGGGGTTTGTGGCGATGCCAGAGAAGAACCAATGTGGGTTCCCCAAAGAACTTTACAATGAACAGTTCTTATAAGAAAATCATCTTTATGAAATTGAAGGCCATTTTTTATGTAGTTAGAGGGGGTTGTGTTCTCAGAGAAGAACCATACTGTTTAGTGAATAATTCTTAAAAGAACCATTTCTCTTAGCATTAAAGAAATGTATAATCAAAACCTTTTTATATTATAAGTAACCTTTTGTGCAAAGGTTCAAGGTTATTTGTGGATCCATAAATTCCAATGAAGAGCTATGGTGAAGAATAAAGATTCTTCACTGGCATCAGTGGTCTAGTGAAAAGTCTTAAACATTCATGGAATCTTTCAGTTGCACACTAGTTTATGGTGGGAAAGTTTCTTCATATTATTGAAATGTTCTTTGATTAACTGTTCCCAAAACCAAAAAATGGTTCTACTATGGCATCACTGTGAAAACATATTGAGAATGTTTTATCATTGTGGGAACTTTTTGTGGAGTGTATGTTGAAGGTTCTTCATGGAACCAAATATGCTAAAGGACATTGATTTTTAAGACTGTAACGACCTCCTTGGATTTCAATGCATTAAAGGTATAACCACTAGCTGTCAATCTTGCACCTTTAAAAGTCTGTTTTGTTCGTTCTCTGCCTCTCTTCTTTATTATTTCTATGTTCAAGGGATTAAATTTAATAGACGTTAATTTATTAGCTGAGGATCTTTGTTTGATGTCCCGCATGTAGCCAGGAACTCTTCACTTTAAGAGGAAAGATGACTCAGTGTATCAGACATGTTAAAAGCTCTACTGAGCTCTGAACTTTTAATGACTCTAGATGTAAAATACTGGTAAGAGCCATTACATTTCAAAAGTGTTTGAACCTTTGCCGTAAATTAGTTGAGTATTCAAAGCCATGTCTCTGCTCGAGCTCAACATAACATGGCTCGAAGCTGGCAGCTATCAGGTCTCATTCGTTAAAAACCAAAGACAGGTCCATCAGCGGAAAATGAAGGGCGGCCTTAATTGAATTTGTTAGAGAAAATTAATGACAAATGTGAAATTAATCCCGTCGTTCCAAGTCCACATTTCATTTTTGTAGGTTGCCCTGACAGGCGATAAGCGCCATAGTTACGAACTACCTTTTTTTGACAACTTATCCACCAAACGTGCTACTCAGACATCAAAACCCTAAGAGATAGGGCTTTCTGGCACTGGCGCAATACATGAAAATGCAAATGGCTGCTCCAAGATTTTTGATAAATTTGGGATATTTAGAGGCTAAGGTCATACTTGCCATCTTTCTCTATTGAAATGAATGCAAATGAGCTTTGGTTCGTTGTGTTTGATATTTGTTTTGCAGCCTCTAGTGTGTGTACATGAAAGATCAGATCGGGTTAGACATGACCATGCACAGCTGATAAAATGAGATCGTGCTCTGCTGCTTCTGTCTCTATGGAAGTTTTTTTTTCTCCTTTTTTATACTGTATTGTCAAATGAGATTTAGCTCAATTAGTTGTTTTGCATTAGATCAAAAAGACACAACATGTGAGTAAAATATGAAAAACGGGTGATTGACTAAACTATAATTATATTTAATTACTCATAAATGTTTTTGTTCAAGACGCTGATGACAGTTCATGTCAAGATGTATCTTTTCCCATCAGATATGATAGTAAACATACATTTAACACAGATAATGGAAATTAGGCTGTGTTTATGTCAGTGAGATTTGTGGGGGTGAATTTGAGGGATGATTACTGTCCGTCAGTATGATAATTGTGCAACGTCGATGCATTTTGAACGAATTCTGCACTCAAAACATTAGGTAAAGCCGGGATGGCACAACATTTTCGATGATAAACTTATCTGAGCAAATGATTGCTGGGCCTGTCGGTCAATTCAAAAATTGTAATCAAATGCTGAATAATTCAATAAAACGTGACAGCGCTTGATTAAATTCTCATGTTCATTTGAAATCACTTTTTCATGTTAATATAATTACTAGAAAAATGCATTCATTTGTTAGATCTATCAATAATGTAAGATTAACACCAGTTTTTCATGTAGAGTATGAATTACTGAATTTTTTCATGTAGAGTATTGGTACTGAACTTTTGTATTGTGTTTTGAAGGGTGTAAGTAATTGCAATAATACAATGCATGTAATTACATGGTTGTTCTTAGTGTATTTAAATTGGCTATACCACAAAAAAACGTGGATATATGTTTAATATTTGGAGGTTTTTTTTTATTATTGCTATTATTGGCATGTTATGGCCTCAAAACACTTTTAATATTTCATCATAGCTTCATATGTATGGATTTTCTGACACAGTAAAGTTACTGGGGAGCTCACCCGGTACATTGTACTATGAAACGTGAATCACGATAAAGGAGTTCAGATAAAAAAGCATTTTTTAACGGTCATCTGTAGTGTCAGTTTAATTACAGACAAATGACTGTGAAAAACTGGAACACGATTTACCTACTTATTTTTAAGCTGAAACAATGACTCACGGACATGGCAGCGTAATAAAACTGTACTGAAGCCAATCAGATTGAAACTAAAAGTTTTGAGAAGACTCTTGTGTGCAGTATGTGCATTTCATGAACATGTGTGGGTTATCTGAAAGTGCAATAATCAAACACATACATGGTCTTCATTGACCACACAGAGGTGCACATTTTTTTTTTTTCCAATCGCACTAAAGGTTGTTTCCAAATCATCTCTTCCACACCTGCTGCAAGCTGTCAGCATCACCAGAGCTCTCGTTAGCTGAGGATCATCGCAGATGCTTTCACAGGAGATTTTGTGACTCAGAGGAACAGACCTGCATTACCTTTCAGTTCAGCTTCATTCCTCTCACCCTGGAAGTATGATGGAGCGCTGCAAATTTAGACTGCTTTGAACGTTTCCTCCACCTGCACATTCACAGTTACTTGTTATGTTCCACCGCAGACTGTAAAAAGGTGAAAATATGCGGTTATTACCTTAGAAAACTGTTTCTTCCTGATCCAACCCTTAAAAATGTCTGTAATTGGTGCAACCTGTCGCAGTCAAGACGAGTCAATTATATTGAATGTTGTTTTTGACTTGAAACAGTTGATTGAGACACGAAGTTCCATGCATTTAGAGAACAGCAGGGACAACTTAAAATAGCTTTGCTATAGCACTTAATACTATAAAAAATAAGGTATTAATTAAATAAAACATAAAAAACATTTATGTCATCAAGGAGTTCATAAAATGGTATAAAAAAAACAGCTGATCAAATATGAACCATCCAGTTATATAATAACATTTATTATATTGCATATGTCAGTGTGTATATATATATATCATCGTTAAACAATTATGATTATTTGTAGTAGTAAAAAAGAACAAATGCATGTCATATTTTGTTGTTGCTAATATCATGAATTATGGGTAACACTTTATAATAACTTCACAATATAGTTAAGCATTAGTAAACGCTCAGTTCATTCTTTATTAACCATTATTCCAACATTAATATGCATTAGTACGTAGTTCATAAATGCCATGTTCTTGAGCATACATATAATGTTAAAAAATTGCATTTTCATGCTTTATTAATGATCAATTTATCATTTTGAAATGATTACGTTATTCACAAACCAGACTATCGAGTTGTTTTAGGGTTGGATTTGGTGTTGGGCATATTTCCAAGATGATAGAACATTAACTTTTAGCAACAGCGCACAGATATTTCGATTCTCAACAGCTGCAGTACATACCTTTATCAAAGTAAGAAAATCGTGCCGGGGTTCACGTACTGCGCCCGTGTTTTAGCACCACTTAGTGGACATTTCTCTTTGAAACTGCAGTGAAACATGCAGTAAGCCACGTAAAAACAGTGCTCCACAAAAAGTGCACAGAGGCACATAATTTTTTGAGACCACACTGGGATAAAGTTATCAAATCGGGTGTTACCTTTAAGTATATTTCAGCACTTGAATCTCTCCCTCAACTGCTATAACATCAGCCCTTACTGCACTAACACACTCACAGCGCTGTGTAAGTCGTCACGCTTCCATCATCACCGCCATAGTGACACTCACAAGAAACAATTAAAAGCTCACACGTCGTCAGACACGACCGACAGTCTCAGCATGTATGGCAGTAACATATTTCTCTCAATCAGTCACGAAGAACACTTCGGATGCAATTTCATAGTTTACAAACAGTTGCGCTCCCACACGCTTACATCTTCAGGTCTCTCTTTGGTTCCCGTGATAACAAGCTAAAATGACGCTCATTTAACAGCCCAAGAGATGCCTGTTTTGTGTGTATAATGTTGAGCTATACTGAGTAGAATAATTAACATGCCTCCCTCCCAAACCTGAACCTGCTAATCAAGTGGTAATGAAAGCAGTGTGTCGTTCGCACAGAGGACTCCACACGTCATAATGAATCTCAGTAGCTGCTTTGAATAGGTTACTGATTAATTACAGCATATGGGTTGCATTGCATTCGTAATTTAACTTTCCTCATACTGTACCTGTGTGGCCTTCTGACCTTAAGCATTTTCAAAATTAAGGCCACCAGGGATGCATTTATTATAAGCAAGATCTTTATTGACCCTTTTGTTCAGTTTAATGCATTCAAAATATGAATGTTCTAACTCATATAAAGTTTTGAATGGTAGCGGTAATGGTATTCGGTTTCCACAAAAACGTTATGCAGCAAATACAGTTTTCAACATTGGCAAAAATAAGAATAACGCACATAAGAATAATACAAACATAATTTCGATGCTAAAGACTGGAGTAATAATGCTGAAAATTCAGCGCTGAATCACATGAATACAATTTAAAACATGTTAAAACAGAAATCAGTTACTGTAAATTCACAAGCAAAATTTTAAAAGCAATTCGCAGTAATAGCTGCGTAACATATTTTGACCTTGTTCTCTATTCATTTATTCAAGCAGCAGTGCAGTTTGTGGCTTGAGAGGGTGAATTTTAATTTGTTTATGGATCACTTTGTTGTTGATAATATTCTGTGGCCCATGTATTTGGCCCCTGCCAGGCCTGGGACAAGTACTGCCTGATTATGGTGTGAGATAGGTTTGCTCTCCTCATGAATGTTAGCTCCTCTTAACCTGGCAGAAACAGACATAATTATCCACTGATGCGTGAGTGTGTATGAGTGTTTAACCACCTGTGTCCAAGAATTAAAAATAAAGTATAGCTGCAACTTTGCAACTCTGTCGATTAATAGACACACATTCACACCTCAGTGATGACTGTTTAATGTCTATTTAGTCACTGCGAAATATTATCAGCATATAGCAGAAACGGACTGCTTGGAATGCAGTGAATTGGAGAAATGTGAAACATCCAAAATGGCAAAAGTGGAAACGCTTCAGGAGTTTCAAAGTTGTCATTGGATTGGTCGAAGATGGGTAGATGTGTGCCTTACGTTCCGCCTGGAAACAAAGATCAACTACACAATGGATTTTCTTCAAAAGTATGTCAAATAGTCACATTTTGCTGCATAGTATCTTTAAAATACACCCAAGATTTTTGTCTGTTGTTGTAGAGATTTTCCCCGTCCTGAAACGTGACACTGAATGTAACAAACTGCGATTGGCTGTCGGTCAAACGGCCTCGTGGGCAGGCCTTGGCCAATGAAAGCTACCATGACTTCCAGACCTTCAGCAATCAGTCTCAAGATCTGGCTATGCGAGACTACACTGTTAGAAGATATTTTAAAAAAGTGTTTGCTGTTTTGCACAGCCATTAATCAAACTATACATGACCATTCAAAGATTCATGCATTCGTTTATTTGTTCATTCAGCATTATTTGAATTAATCAAATATATATATATATATATATATATATATATTTTTTAATTTAAATTATCCCATTTACTATTTTTTCTTGTTTTAAACATAAACATACCAGTAAATAGTAATAAAGTAGGTAACACTTTATTTTACGTTTACACATATTAGTTGATATTTAACATAAATATTAGCAATTTATTAGTGCTAGTTAAGCACGTATTAATGCCTTATTCTACATTAACTAATTCTACATCCCTAATCCTGCCCAATATCTAAACTTAACAAACTTACTAACTATTAAGTGTATAAAGTGTATAAAGTAAAGTATAAAGTGTTACCAAAATGTGTGCTTCAAATAAAAAAATAAATACAAATAATGTGATAGTGATTTTTACAAAATTCAATATGGCACTAAGAGATCTTATTCTCTTTTTAGAAAATCCCTTGACCGTAAGACAGCTCTTGGCATGGTCATTCACAGTAAGCGATGAACGCAGCTGGACGCACGTCAGTCACATGGGCTGTTAAATAGACTCCCTCCGTGGAAGCTCTCAGTGAGGTGAAAGGTCAGCGAGTCGTGTTTCTGACGGAGATGTCTGATGTGGCCGCTTTTGTGTTGAAGCAGAACATCACACATACAGACCTCCATTGATTTTGAGCAGCTCTTGTAGCAATTTTTCCCAGAACAATCCCAGCATGTGCCACGGTAACACTCATGCTCGCAGCGGGAAAGCAGCGGCTTCCTCAGAAACGTCAAAACCGAGCCATTCGGATAATAAATACCTTCGGAAACAAGGCCTTTGTTTGTTATTTCTGCCTGTGTCAGTCAGGCGAACCCCATAAGGTTGCGGTCATGTAATGAAGACATCAAAAAGGAAGCTAGTTACTCATCTGTAGTATCTAAGTGTGCTCTCTGCACATAAATAAATCAAGAGTGTGCCTCCCACCAGCCCTGCCTTCCCAGAATGCAACTTCCATGCTTTTACAGTTACATGAGGGACATCCATTTTTCCATAATTAACCGTCTTATATTTTTGCATTCATTTCATGATACTGTACATTACGAAGGCCCAAAAGGGACATGGTGATGATGGAAACGATAAACGAGGTGAGAGGAAAAATTACACTATATTTGAATTTTCTCACAGAAGTGCTGCGTTCCTCCGAGAAACGCTGCGTTTGCTCAAAACACAATTCTATATAAATAATATGAGGATGGATTAAAAATGATGTTCACAATCTCTCAGGTGAACGGGAAGCATGCATTTTACAAGTCAGTGCAAAGGTTTGCAAGAGAACGCAAAGTTTCTGAGACGGCGCAAAAGCATTGAAGAAAAACATTTTCGATGACGATTTTTTTGCGAGAGTTTCTTGTGGAAACGAGACTTGAACAATATGAATATTTCAACCTAGGCTCATTGGAAGTACGTACATCTACATGCATTTCTGCGAAACTGAAAAAAACGTACGAATCATACGAAATATACTGCAGTTTCCAGTTAAAATGACAGTAAACCTCCCACAGCGTTTTTTACACGAATGATTTACGGATACATTTCTGATTAATAAAGGCTGATTTTCACACAATTAGTTGCGGAAATGTTATGTTATGACTTCAAAACAATTTTAACATCCTGCACTATTTGAAAACGCCCTTTTGAACTTTGTCGTCGTATATGCAGCTTCGTTCATATACGTTTTCTAGTCCAGTAGGTTTACTCGGTACAGCTCACGTGTTACAATGACGCAGCCTCGGTTTGAATCCCGTGTAAATCGGTTTCAACGAAACGGCTCAAATCAGCGTAAGGAAGTTAAAATAGCACGGCTGCATTAGTGAAAACATTTTTTACATTCCTTTTGCAATATTTCCGACACGATGGAGCATTAATGGTAGCGGCACAGGAACTTTGTGCAACATTTTGTCAGCGATCGCACATTTTCTCTGGAGAATGCAAATGTTTTGCGAGAGATTTTTTTATGAGTGAACACAAATGTGTTTTGGGGAGAACAAACGTTTTGTGATCGAACTCAAAGGTTAGCGCTTTTGTGAGCGAACGCAGTTTCTCAGGAGAACGTAAACACTGTGCTACACAAAACAATAGTTCTGTGCAAAAAAAAAAAAAAGTGATGCAAAGCAAATGTCCTTGAAAGAACGACAAAATTCTTTTTTTTTCCATCGCGGTGTCCCTTTAGGAGCTCGGAGGTATATAGTTGGATGCTGAAGCAAGAAATGCAAATGAAACATGGCAGCAGAGGAAAGGTGAGGAAATCCAAACAGAAGGAAGCATATTTGCATTTGGAAGTGAGTAGATCTGGCTTTTTTGTTGTTGTTCTGGTTAAAGAGATAATTCCCTCCAAAATAAAAATTCTGCCATCATTTAATTCTCCTTCATATCAGTCCAAACCAATATGAACGTCGTTCTTCTGTGGAACGCAAAAGAAAAATATTTTGAAGAACCGTTCTTGTTCATTGTGTAATTGCATGGGAATTACACAACGTGTTTCACCGAAGAGAGAAAGTCAAACAGGTTTGGAACATTTATGGCTGAACCACTTTAACATCTAGCAAAGACAGGCATGATTTTCTATGGAGGGACTTGAATGGGACTTTAGCACTTGCTTGTAATCCACAATGACCTATCCTTATCACACACTGGCAAGGTCAAGAGGTCCAATGAGGAGAAGAATCCGTCAGGGCAATTAGAATCAGCTACCTTGTCATGGGAGACGGGTGAGGAGGAGAAGTCAGAGGAGACAGACGCTTTTTACCACCCACTCTTTTTTTCTCGCTCCCTCTCAGTCCGTCTTAAAAGAACATGAGGTCAAATATCGGTTTGCAGTGAAAAACTGGTATCTGAAACGTACAAAACACAATTGCCACCCTGTTTTATTTTTGTTGAATGACAATTCTCAATTTCCTCTAAAAGAGAACGACTGGAAACGCCGGTCGGCTGCCTCGACTGCTCCAAAGAAACTTTTAGTTCAACGATGGAAACCTGCTCGCGACATTTCTATCAAGCACTTGAGATACTATACTTGGAACTGTCATCAGCACGGACCACTAATGCTAAACCTATGTAGAATTCTATGTGGAAGAATTTATTTATTTTTTTCCAGTTAATGAGATTTTGGTCATTTAATGCCATTTCTGTTTTTCTGTCATTATTCATCTGCATATTTTTTTTCTCTTTTCTTAAATTCCTGATGCTCAGTGGGTTGGCTGAGGGTGAGGCTGTCTCATGTATTTTCTTGTCTTATGTGACCTAAGCGATTTTGAAAAGAAATAAAACTGAATTACAAAAAAAAAACACGACTTCCAGTATGCAAAGCAAGTCATTTAAAATTAAAATGATGCCGATTTTGTTACATAATAATGCCTTTTAATGTAACCTTATGTAACAGTGATTTAACATACTATTCAAAAGAGTCCTTATTCCATAAATAATACACTTTAAAATATATACTTAAGTGTGACCCGAACTGTTTAGCCACCATTGTAAAATGTATTCCAGTTTAAATTTATATTAATTACACTCACGAGTATCTTTTTTTACTTAATAAGGACTTCTTTATATGATATATTATAAGTATTACTTATGTTGTCTTTGAAATATAGATAACGTGAAGCATTTATGGCAAACTAAAACTTTGTCAACTATGTTATTTCTATTGAAACGTGTATGTCGTGTGTTTAAATATATACTGAATCACTTCACAATCATTTTAGTGCATTTAAAACACACTACCGTTAAAATGATTACCAACGGCTATTAAGGACCTTTTAAGGATGTGTTTTAGTCAACGCGTCAAAAGTAAAGTATACCTTTAAAGCTGCACAAATGATTATTAAAAAACATAAAACATAATTTGACATTGTTACAAAGTGCAATTTTACTGTACAATGCATAGTCAAGAAAATGTACACTTAAGTGGCCTTTTAGCTAAGATATTAATATATTGCAAGTACAGTTAAAAAAAAATGTAAAAAAGATTTAATACAATGAAACGTTTCTTTTCTACAATGGTTTTTTAGATGAGAATGGTAGGTCCCTTTCTGGTGCTCTCTGATATTCAATCATGTTGTCATGACAACAAAGCTGCAGATTGCATATACTTTACTCAGATAAAGATTGTGGCTAATTACATCACACCGGTCTCATGCCAAATTGCATTAGGCTTCCTCTTATATTTTTGCTTTCAAATAGCTTGAATTTTAATGCATTTGAACGGTCCGGTTCTCTATACTTTTGCATTAATAGTCTCACTGTAACTGTTAACGTGTGAGGGACAAGACGCGATTATTTTCAGTGCTGATCATCATTATGCCACGAGCGCTGCGGCAACATTCCTTTGACTACTGTACATGAACTGCGTTGACTGGCAGGAGAAATGAGAGCGGCACACTAGCGCCTTCCTGTGGTCAGCGGCAGCACTGCGTCTGAGTCGGCTCCCACCCCAGGCTTGATCTGTCACAGATGGGAGCTCGGCTGGGTGTGATTCTTTAAAGCTGGCAAAGGAGCAATCGATCAGCCGTATTATGAGAAGATGCATTAATCATTAATAGGACTTTCTGAAGAAGACGGCACAATTTCAATGAATCTCCAACTGCTAATGGGCTCAGTCACTGATTCTTGAATACTGGGAACAAAGCAAACCGCAGTCAAAAAAAGGGCATGTATTTTAGAGATACATTATTTCCTAGGTGTAGATGTATAATTCATCTATGGGTACATTTTCTCACTGTCCAAAACTGTATTCCTTTTTTAAGCATTAACTCATTTTAATGTAATCATTTAATAATACATTATTAAAATCAAAATTATTCTAAAATCTCAAATCTTTTATTATTATTTATTATTTCTTTTAGTGTATGTATATATATATATATATATATATATATATATATATATATATATATATATATATATATATTTTATTATTATTATTATTATTATTTTTTATATATATATATATATATATATATATATATATATATATATATATATATATATATATATATATATATATATATATATATATTAAATAAATAACTTATTATTGCTTTTGCTGTCACTGTCCATCTGTACTATAAGCGCTACCCGATCAGCTTTGCTGCTAAACACCAGTAACAGTGGCACTGGAAGCCGCGCTCATGCATCACACCGCTCCGCCATGTTTCACAGATGATGCTGTATGCTTTGGTCCGTGAGCTGTTCTCCATACTTTATTCTTTCCAACACTTGGTAAAGGTTGATTTTAATTTCAGCCGTCTAAAGAATACGTTTCCAGTAGTGGTCTGGCTTTTTTAGATATTGTTTTGGCAAAGTCTAATCTGGCCTTGTTTGCATCTTGTGGTAAACCCTCTGTATTTGGGTCTTTTGGGTCTCCTCTTGATTATAGACTTTGACAGTGACACCTCTTCCTCCTGGAGAGTGTTCCTTACCGTGGCCTTTTTATGTCCTTGATCTTATGAGAGCGTTCTTTTCCTGCTGTTTTTGAAGCCTAACAATTCTGTTTCTGTTCATTGAGAGCTCCTTTGACTTCATTATGTGGTTCAGAGCATGAGCTTCCAAATGCAAATGGCACACTTAGGCCCTGTTTGCGCCTGGTATTAACATGAGTTTTCAATGTTACTTGAATATGTTTTGTTCAGTGTGCGTGATAGATAGATAGATAGATAGATAGATAGATAGATAGATAGATAGATAGATAGATAGATAGATAGATAGATAGATAGATAGATAGATAGATAGGTACGAATCTGTGCAGAAAATGTGTATAAAAGCTAAAAGATAGGTACGATACACACAGTGGCTTGATAGCTAACTCAAAAAGAAGTAAAGAAAGAAACATTTTCTGCTTGTGAAAGCTTGCCAGTTCTGCAGGTTTTTGTGTGCCGCTGTAATGTGTATTAATTTACTTGGCATTTGAAGAGCCCTTCTGTTGGTATAAATATATTTCTGCGTTAATTACTGCTTGTTTTTGACACATCACATAATTAAAAAAATAGCTTTTTTAGCCAAAAACAATATAAATATCCTGGTATGCAGAGTGATTATCGTTGGTTTATAACACGGTAGCGACATACCCCATTTTTTTTTTCTTTTTTTTCGTTAGTGCGGAGCTCTAAATTATGATCTCCGTTTTCAATTACCCACTGTATACCCACTTAGCAAAGACATCTTCATTATAAAGCACTGGTTATAATGGCTCATTATGCAGAGAAGTGGAGCTCTGCAGTCCAAAAACAAATTGGAAGGGCTTTTGCCATTGTTAGATCTGCGAGTGTCGACAGAAGTCGCGCTAAGTGGAGGGCTGTTCTTGGCACAGACTCCCTGGCACTGGCGTACGGATCCAGCTGCAGTGACTCTCTCCGGTTCATCAGTGCAACCCACTTCCCAAGTTGCCTTTTTGGCCCGCATTTGGCAGGCGAGCAATTTCCAATTTCCACAATGTTATGAACATTTTACGCACAAGTAGATTGAGGATACTAGGGGAGATCGGGAATGCCAAAATCCTGGAAATTAAGCAAGCTGGCGCAGTATGCCGCACTAGCACTTGACGTCCCGGTTCAGCAACCTTGAACCAGTTTGTTAGCACCCCAAATGAACAGTGACGGGGCGAAGATATGAATTGCATAAATAAATGAATGAGTAAACAAACTGGAGTGAAGGCCGAAGCAGGTCTCGTGGCAATCCAGGGGCTTGAGCTCCACGGTTAATGATCAGCAAATAGCTGGGCGCGCAGATAAAATTCAGTTGGACATAAAAACGGCTAGTGTCAGCCACATGGAGAACTCAAAAAGCAAATTTGCCTGACTTTTACCTCACAAATCCCAAACAGTATCTCTAGGAACACTTGTTTCGCTCCCAGCGCTTAATGTACTTGAATTCCTTTGAATACGTTTCCAGTTTTCAGCGAGACATTTCGTTTAAAATATTCAACATTGCATCATATTTAAACACGGTTTTCAGCTAAAATATATTTTTTGTGCGACGTGAAGTCTCAAAACCAAACAGTAATTAAGGTAGAAATATATTTATATCAACAGAAGGGCAATTTTGAACGCCAAGTAAATTTATACACGTTACCTCAGCGCACAAAAGCCTGCAGAATTGGCGAGAATACACCAGCAGCAAACACTGGCACAAATTTTTATTTAATTTTTTTTTTCTCGAGTTAGCTGCGAAATGTGTTGCTCTACTGAGTTAGTCTCATCACATAGATTTTTATGCTGGCGCTGGTTAATTGGCTCAGAAAACTATTTATGCATTTCACGCCCCACATTACCATCTGTCTCTTCACAGAATATCCTGAATCATTCATTTAAATATGGATGAAATAGGCCATAATGTGACAACTTTGGAAGTAAATTAGGAACGACAAAAACTTTCGCTTTTTGAGTCTATATTTCTCGTTAACACAGTGTCATAACCGCGGATAAATTGCAAATTTTCCTTGTTAGTCTGAAGGGTGAAATAAATTCACAACATCGCCACTGCAATCTAGGCACGTGATTTGGCTCTTAAAAATGCTGACAGCGGCCGCATGGTGCATCTGGATGCGTGCCCAATCAAAATGCTCTTCACCGTCATTTAATGAATAACTTTCGTAATAATCAATACGGAATGTACACAAACATCTTCTCTTTTAACAGCACGCCATTAATTGCGGCAAGGAAATAGTGCTAGGTTTTGTGAATATGACGCAATAATGAGACTCCTGAAGAGGTCATACGATATTATTTTCTCTTTGGAGTGTTACATGTTGTATGTACATATCCAAAGAGATGCCTCTTTCCCTAACCTTACCCGTATCCCACCTCAATAGCAGCAAAAGTGTTTTGCAATACAATATGAACACGATAAATACATTGTAGTTTAATTTGTGTATTTTATGATGTTGCGTATTTTCGAATTGTTCAGCCAAATGGAGAACCCGTTCGAAAGATGGAGGAGGCAGAGGGTCTTGAGAAGCATTCTGCTTTTCCGCCAACAAATTCTGTGATGTAAATAGCGATCCGCTATCGTGCGAGCGCAACTCGCTCTTAAAGGGAATGGGAGGTTTTACTTTGATTGGTTTATTGCATGTTACGCCCCCCAAAAACATTACTTATTTAGAGAACAGGGACAACCCATTTCAAATTTGCATTTAAATCGTCAAAATAGGGCCCATGGTGTTATATTTACGTGGTGCGATGCATTATAATTATCTTGTCATTATAATTGGTAATTACGTCCCCAATGGATGCAACAAATGCCTCGTTTGTAATGTGTTTATTGTCATCACACCGGGACAAAGCATCACATTATAGTAAGGGGTGTAACATGAGGTAATCAGCCAATCACAACGCCCTGAATAGCTGGCCAATCAGAGCACGTCTCACATATCAGAATGGCAGAGCATAGAGGAGTAACAATAATGCATAGTATGTGGAAAATTTTATTTTATGTTATGTTTTGTATTATATTATTGGCATCAATGGTTCCATTATTTTTCCACTGCTGTGAAGGTTCTTTGTAGTGGAACAGGTTCTGTAAATAAACCCAGAAAATAATGGTTCTTTTAATCACTAAAAACTTTTGGAAACTTTTTTTAAGAGTAATTTACACAAAAAAAGAGGTGTGTTTGCACTGAACAGAATGAAATGACTTTACAGTAGTTTAAATGCGGTGCAGTGCTATTTCAGCACATTTAGCAAGTTTTTGTGTCACGTTTTGTCACGAGACAAAAAAAAAGCCAACAGATTTGATACAGCACATGCTGTATACTACATATGAAAAAAGTTCAGATCTGATGTCATTTTTTGCTTTCTGGAGCATTTCGCTTTCATGAAGGACAGAAAAACGGTTGGCTTCCAATTAGAACCATGTCTGAGTTGAGTTTAACAGTAAAGACTTCCCTAAGTCTGTGAAGTCGACAGGGTGGTCAAGTCAGCTGGGAAATAAATTAATTCCATATGTGATCTTTTCAGTGTGCTTTTAAAGACAATCATGTTCTTTCTTTGCTATTTGCCGCTTGTTAAAACGGCCGCAAGCCTGAAGGGGACACTAGGTTAGTTGAGGCCTTGTTCCACCACAGTGATTTCTTGGCACCCATAATTTTCCATTGGCAGAATAATTCCTTGTGGATCTTGTGCCCTTTTGCATGCTTGAACACTGGCTGGGCCGATAGAGAGCCTAGTGAACCATAAATACCAGCTCCATCCCTAGAGCAGAATGACTGGCAAAGTGTCAGAGAGAAACAAACTTTAGTTTTTTCGCTTTTTTTCTCAGCATGGACAGTCCTCATAAATCAATGGATGCTGACGTTGTTAATCTTCTCCGCTTTGTCACATGCTAAGATCAATGTTTCGTTTTCCAGGTGAAGGAAAGTAATGAATCATTCGTTTCGGAAAGCTCTGAGGCACCGCCACTGCTCTTGGGACACAAGGACCGCACTACGCTACTCATCCGTTTCCTGTTTTAAAATAAAACTTGTGAAATTTAATTACTGGCACACATAGACAGGTTTACTGAGCCTGGTTTTAACACCCCTTGAAATGGCTTGAAGGGATAGTTCGCTTAAAAAGGAAATTCTGTCATTTAGCAACACAATCTCAGGGCGATTTGTAACTGTTTTGGTGAAATTCTGGTTCATCTCATGTATAAATTTTTTGTAAGATTTTTTTAGAGCTCACACTAACAGCTATGGTTTAGGGATGGACCTTAAAGCTTACTTTTTAGGGACAACTTTTCACTATTAACTAGTTGCTTATTAGCATTTTTATTGACTGTTCATTAGTACTTATAAAGCACATATTAATGCCCTATTCTGCATGACCATGTTTTAAATTCCTTAATACTAACAACTATTTTACTAATTGGTAATAAGCGAGTTTACATTGTACAAATGTATATGATATTTTGAAAAAAAGTTTGTAACCCAGCTGTTTGGGTCACCGTTGACTTCTATAGTAGTAAGACAATGGTGACCCCAAAACAACCTATTCATTTAAATTAACATATAAAGCATTTGCTAACCATAATATCATTCCAAACCTGTTAGTTTGTTTGTTTGTTTGTTTAAATTCTATTTTATTTTATCGTGGGACACAAAAAGGTTATAAAAAAGACTTTCAACTCATTATATAACATTACGATTAATAATGACCACATTTTTTAAACTTTACAAATTTAAACAATAATTATAATAAAATCGCACCATAAAATGCTCCACATGACTAAGGGAAGGACGTTTTAATTACTGGAAATTATTATGGATGTTTCTCAGAAAAACACTTTTTTTCATCTGTATTTCTTAAGATAAAGGCTTTTACATTTTAAATGTGTATATCTTCTAAAAGTACATTTTGTAATTTAATAGCACATTTGCATATAGACAGTCTCGAAACCATACAAACATAAACTAAAAAAGCTACAAAAGAAACAATTTTGCATTTATGGTTGTTAGTGGCCTTTTTATATTTGAAGGTATACTGTGCTGCCTGCAGAGAGTATAATTATATTCTGTGGATTACTAAACACTTTAATTGCCAATATTTTGGTGTGCCCAGCTAGGGAGATATTCATTTAAAAATTCAGTGAAAAAATAAATATTATTTTAATAATTTTCATAACAATTACCTTGCATCCCGTATTTTGTGGTTATTTAAATATTCTTCTTAGAGAATCATAATTAGAAAGCCAGATAGCATGCTTCGAATTATGAACAGCAAATAATGGCATGAGCCCAATTACTAATGCTCTCAGTCATTTTTTTTATTGGAAGAGGATAAGGGCGAAAAAAAGACAGAAATAATAGACAAGGAAAACAGAGAAAGGGAGGGAGCTTTCGGACGACCAAAATCTGAAACTAAACAATACATCACATTTGGTCATTGTCTTTCAACTCTGCAATGTCAAGAGGTAACCCACGGAAGAAGAGCGAATGAAAGACTGAGTCCATCACCCATTTATCAAGAGTAAGGTGCATGAAATTGGCTTTTAACCTTGCAGTTAGGAGATTTAATTGGAAATCATGCTTTTGCCAGGGGAGAGGAGGGGGAGGAAGGTGTCCAAACAGCATGATTAATGACTTTTGGGACATGAGACTTTGAGCTAATGAGAGACTTGGGGAGGGGCTGAGGTGCAGGTGATTGACCAATCAGGACAGGAGGACTGAAGGAATAAGATTTGCTGCATTACACTTATCTGCAGAACATGAGTGGCAGCATGTACCAGTGAGGGTTAGCTGGTCCGGAACGAGGGGCAACAGATGTCACCATGGCCCTTTTGTGAAAGGGCCTCCCCTGCGGTCTTTAACACACCCAGCGCCGTGCAGGAATCGCCGCCCGCACACATGCAACCCACAACAGATGGACAAACAGAGGAACTGATAGAGGGTGAATGAGAAAGGCCAGTTCACACAGCTTGTTTCAACATGGTACGTTGTCAGGGTGCGCTTGCAGAGATATGGCTCCACGATTCTGATCGAGCTCCTACTGTAGATGCATTTTACGCCAAAGGGATGCTGGAGCTGGTGCCAAATCTGAAGGCATTCAACACGTTTTCACAACAGAATAGGCGGTTTTGAATCCAAAAATGCAAGGATCCAAAATCAGGATATCTGTAGTCAGTGGAATTTAAATGTATTACAAAATAAATGATAAATAATACAAAAAATGTGAGAAATAAGACTGCATACTGTATACAGTATAGTCAGCATTTGAAGTGGTTCAAAAACATATATCAAAGTCACATAAAATGTGCTCTTGTGTTAGGGCAACTTTGATTGAAAAATATATACATTATATAATATTATATTATATATAAATAATAATACAAAGTAGCGAGGAGATTGCTAAAATAACTCATGTGATATGTGATATGATATTAGTGGTTTCGCTGTAGCTTTATGAAGCAGCGAGAATACTTTTTGTGCACAAACAAAGCAAAAATAACAACATTTTTTACATTTTTGTTCATATATCAATCCTGATTTCCATAACAATTTATCCCTAAATGCATGGTAAAAATGTTCATCTGGATTGTTGACCGTTTATTTTATCACATATTGATTGATAATAAGAGTAAATCCTAGAAGCTACCTTCATCCAGTGTTCCGATGAAAGTATTTACTTTAAAAAAAAGACCAAAATGAATTTATCAGGTTACTTTGAATGTTAAAATATGTTCTCAAAACTCGCAACACTTGTAAACAACGAGTGGGAGGCAGCGTGCTCATTTTGGTCATTATACAGTATTATAACGGTTCAACTGGCAGAGCAGCACTAGCACCATCATGATGGACAAGAGGTATCAAAATGGCCCCATCCAGCCCGGTCAGTCACACCTGAGTATATTCTCTCCTCGCTGTCAATATAAATTGAATCCACACAGAGTCAGCACAGCTCTCAAATATCAGCAGCATATAAATCATCCCGCTTCCACAATGAATAAAAGGTACATTTTAAATGAAGCAGTGTAATTTTCGAGCGGTAGATGGGATTCTGGAATATAAATTATGTGCTGACTGTACAAGTGCCGGGCTTGGGTAATTCCACCTGTGCAACTCGATCGGCATATAAATTCATGCCACGCGCTATTCGGCTGTTAATTTATTTTGCTATTCATACATCCGCGCATCTGGGCTCGAACACTGTAAATATTTCATATCATCATTTAACATTAACTCGTACAACATGCCACCCGAGTGCTTTGCTAAATGTGTGTCCGTAAATAAACTTTTTTTTTTTTTTCCTCCGCTGAGGAAGGGGACCGTCATGCACAGCTCCTACCACAGCCAACTAATTTCTGTCCAACCTTGTTGGACCCCTGCAGGGGCTGAGGACGTATCCTTGAACAGGAGCCAAACAGTAGTGTACGTTTTGTATTTAAAGGAGCCTGGAGAAGAGCTCTCTGGCTGCTTTGGGGAGAGACTGGAGTGGAGCCCGAGATTTTGATATAAATACCTGACCCTTTGCTTCTCACTACTTTCTAATTATATTAGGATTAATTGGCTGGGACCATGAGGGACCGGGGCTGTGGGTATTACTTTGTTAATGCAGAGCACTTTGTCTGGGAGTCCCGGCGCTGGTAGGCGACGACCTAATAATGAGGCCGGCTGAAAGGTGCGACAAATATAGTGGGGAGTAAACAGCTACTGTGGCAAACAGCATCAGGAGCCTTTGATAGGGCCACTTCAACCGAGGGCACTGGATTAAAGAGCTGCTTTACCCACTTATCCATGTGTGACGCTGATACGGAAGTAGCCTCCCGCTGGTACGCTCTCAACTGCTATCGACTTCCCAAAGTCCAGCCCAGTTTGCCTGAGGCACCTCTGTCTGCTCCGACAGGCCCAGAGAGACCGGCTGTCCATCACAAATTACAACTACCTCCATCGCCCGCAATTAACTTCCTCTTCAAGTACAAAGTTAAAGTGATTTATAGTGATCACTGTTTAAACCACTGTGTTAACACTCTTTCTTTCTTAATTCCGGGACTTTACAGCTGTTTACTGGGCATCGGTTATCTTGTCTTGTCTCGCCTTTCTCATTATTAACTAACTAATATCAACTTTTGCCTCAAACTCCTACATTGCTGCTACATTGCATTATTTGTCATTTGAAAGGCAGTTGCTAATTTATAGAGTAGGATTAAAGGAAAAAAATGGACATGCAAAATAAGGCATTAATTTGTGCTTTCTAAGCAAGCTGCTAATAAACAGCTTTGCTAATATGCATAATATGCATGCAAATAGGCAATTTACTTAATAGTGAGAACTGGTCCTTAAAATAAAGTGTTTTATTTTAATACCAAAAAATGTACTTAAACATTTTTCAGTACCTGGTAATGTTTGAAAAATTTTCAAACGGCAGAAATGATCATCATCAGGACCCCTGCAGACCATCGTGACTGTGTGTCAAGGTTGATATGCCTCTTAAAATATCAAAGCACTTTGGGATTTTTGTAATTTACGTCATGGACATACACAGGGCCTCTGCATGCTTTGCGAAGGTAAATGTAAGACGTTTTTTGGGAACAAGGTGAGCTGCATGTTCCATTTCGAATGAATCTCCATTATTTTTTATTAATTTAAAGATAGGGTTTAAGGTTGGGAAAGCTCTGCACCAAATCATTATCATTTAAATATGAAATAAGTTTTGCCATTGACAGAGGTTGGTTCTTTGTTCAAGCCAAAACTCACAAAAGTTTGTTTGATTTCTCAGAAACCAATTTAAATAGCATGTCTGTTATTAACAAATTGGCTGTTTATTAGTACTAATTAGTATGGGTATTGCAATACCTAACTATATATATATATATATATGTGTATGTATATGTGCAAACACTTTATTTTAGGTTCTCTTAACTACTTGCTTATTAGCATGCATATTACTAAACAGAACTAATTACCTTACAAACTATGAACAAGTGTTCCCTATTCTGCAATGTTACCATACATTATATTTACACGACATTACTAAAGTCATAAGAAAATGAAAAGAATTTGAAACTAGACTTTGTTCTGAAATTCTTCCTTCAAAAACTTCATGTAGTAGGCAGCTGAATATGCGGTAGATCTCCCTCATCAAGCTGTCATATAACACCAAACTTAATTAAAGAAGCAATTAGTCATCTTAAGCAAAGTATTCAGTTTTGACGGGAGAAAGAGTTGAGAAGGAACAAAAGAATAAGAGAAAAGTGTGAAAAGAAGGACTGAGAGTGGGCGGCAAAGGAGAAGAAAGAGCAAGAGATGGGCAGATAAAGAAACTTAAGACACTGTTCTAACTATGATAATTATTCCCCTATAGACTTTGCTGTGGTAACCACTCTCTAAAGGACACTGCTATTATCCCCTACAGCCTGTGTACTTAATCAGAGGGAGATGGATTCAGCAGAGACCACTCAACAACTCCACCAGACTAATAAACTAACTGTGAGGGCACGACTGCAGGCCTCCTGCCTTTAGACTATGTCTTGTTGTTCAGCTATGTCAAATTTGATTCAAATTCAATTTATTCAATACACTAATTTATTCCTGAACAATAGAATAGTCAGATTCATTCCTCTAGTCTTCAGTGTCATGTGATCATTCAGAAATATACTGATTTGAATAATAATAATTATTATTATTTTTTTTTTTTTATAGCATGACACATAGCCTACATATAGGCATTATAGTATAACACAAAGACCCGGTTTTACAGACAGGGCTCAGACTAAGCGCAGATTAGTTCAAACAAAGAACAAAAAATATTACTGGGGTGGATCTTGAGACAGAACAAAAGCACTGATGTATTTTGAGATCAGTCAGTGCAAGTTTAGCAAATAGCTAAGACTTACATTTGAATCTAGGACTATGCTTAAGCCCTGGATTATGTTTTCATAAACAACGCTCGTGAATTTTTATTTAGCTGATCAGAAAAATACACGCAAGTATTAACTCACCGCTATTGTGTACCCATTCAGCATTCAACAAAATCGAAAGACGTAAAATGTAAGATTAAAAAATGACTGAAAAGTCAAAAATGTACAGTAAACATTGTTTGGTTCCTTTTAGCTTGTTTTAGTGCCATGACCACACTGGCACATATGTCAGGCCTGGCCATTACATCAGATGTTTTAGCATTTAAAGTGCAAACTTAATCAAGCTGCACGCTGGGTTTTTCATGCCAGAGACTTTTTGAGATGTCAGTACAAATCATTTTATCTTTTATTGCTGTATCTGAAAGCCTTGTTTATAATTTGATTTTCCTTTCATCTTTGTTATGAGGACACTATTGGACTGCGGATGGCGGCGCCAAGAGCCACATAAAGGTTTATGAAAGCTTTTTGATTTGATAGCTCTGAGCTTCTGTTTATGCCTTGATTGGGCTTTGTATTAACATGTTGTCAAGAGCCCAAGTCGTGGATGGCTGGTGCCAAGAAGAAATCATCACAAACTGTGAATCTGTGTGGCGGTAATTACCATGACAATCAGCAATCTCTTGTAAGAGCGCCTTAAAAAGCCAGAGATATTGGAGTGTCTTTTACTATATGACCTCATTAAAATATCACATTTGATGAATACTTTGAATGCACAAAGTGCTAATGATTAACGGCTCTGATGCAGAGAAGAGCCCCATTATAACTCTGAACATGACTTACCATTTCTCACTGTGCGAACATTATCACTCCATCACTCAAGATGAAGCGCTTTAGGGATAGACTGTACTGTAAACACTGATGAAAACAACAGACAGATGAAGGGAAGGTGATGGCCAAACAAACCGCTCAGAGTATGTAAACATTACACGGAAGTATTGTTGAGACAGGCAAAAAAATAGATTTTTGTCATTTTTCAAACTTCAGCTTTTTGCAAAGCGCAAAAGTCAATCCCATAAATGCCAATCACATCCATATGTGGTCTGTAATGAGTGAACACATTTTAGACTCTATATGCTTGAAAATCCCAGTCACTTACAGTGTTGGAGAAAGTTACTTTCAAAAGCAATGTATTCCAATAGTAATATTACAATGTATTACAAAAGTAAATAAAAAAAACACAGATAAAAACTAATTAAACCATGGGGACCATGATATTAAACTGAGGTCTAAAGACATAAAACGGTCTGTCAGTGCAAGAAAGTGAACAGTATTTATATTGTTTTTTTAACCCTTATATTTATGTATGTCTATGGTTGTGAACTCGTTTAGGACAATTGGACACTGCGGTTATTCAGAGATTGCTCAAAAACAAGCCCAAGTCTCTGTCCTGGACCCTGGAAGCCACCAAAGCCTTTGCCATGCTAAAGAAACCTTCACCAGTGCTCCTCTCCTGGTGCATTCTGACCCAGATTTGCCCTTCGTTGTCGAGGTTGGGTGCCTCAAATACAGTCCTTTCCCAGCAGCAGGGAAAATCTCCATACCTCCCTCCATGTGCTTACTTCTCCCGGAAGCTCATCCCGGCAGAGAAGAACTATGACATCGGCAACAGTGAGCTTCAAGCTCACCCTAGGGGAATGGAGACACTGGTTTGAGGGAGCTTTACATCCATTCCAGGTACTTACTGATCACAAGACAAGTGCCTTTGTGATGCCAAGAAGCTGAACCAATGCCAAGCCCGCTGGGCACTATTCTTCACAAGGTTTGATTTCACTATTTCATATAGACCTTGATCAAAGAATGTCAAGGCTGATGCATTGTCTCGTCTGTATGCCTCTGATGAAGTTCTTTGATGAAACTGTGAATGTACTGCCTTCTAAAATGTATGTGAATACCATCCAGTGATCCTCTCTGCCAGTTATCTCCGAGCCAGCTCCTGTTGCTGCGCCGGGCTGCACCCCTGACCATGAGTATGTACCCTAGACACAACACAGTCCTCTCATTCATGCCACTCACACCTCTTTGGGCACTGGCCACCCAGGGGTCAGCACAACCCTCTTGCTGCTATCCGATCACTTCTGGTGGCCTGATATGGCTGGGGATATGAGAAGGTACGTCCAGGGATGTGTTCTTGTTATTATGGATAGATTCTCCAAGTTCTGTGGTCTGCTTCCTTTGAAGGGACTTCCCACTGCCATGGAAACTACTGAACTCCTGTTCAACCAAGAATTCAGATATCATGGAATCCCAGAGGACATAGTGTCAGAACGGGGACCGGGGACCATCTCATGGGTATGGAGATTCTTTTTCTCACTCCTAGGTTTACCGTAAGCCTCTCCCCAGGCTAACATCCTCAGTCAAATGGACAAACTAAAAGGTTACTGTGTACCTTCTGCTATGGCCACCAGTCCAAAACTACAGTATTTCACATTGTTTACACAACACACCTAATGCCTCTGGCAGTAACTGCCATTACTTATTTAAAAAAGTAACTTGGATTTTCAGTTGGGAAAAAAATAATCTCGTTACTTGCATTACTTGCAGTGTATTACCTCCAACACTGGTCGTTTTTGCTCTCACACATTCAGCATTGCCGCAAGATGATGTACACAAGCAGATTTCCACACTGACAGACACTCTCAGCTGTTGCAGCAGAAAGCATTTTGGCATCATGCTGATACTGCACATCACCGCTAAAGCAACTAATGTACATCCACTACACTATCTAAACAAACGTATCATTGCAAAATGACAGCAAAAAGTATATTTGCAAAGCATCTATCATCTGAAAAAAAAGCTATTTTCTTGATGTATTCTTAAAGTGCTCTATAGTCTTTTGCCTAATGAACGATAAAAGTCTTTTTATGACCTTTCACTATAATTTCACACTGATGGTCCGCTCTTTAGTCTGTTTTACCATGTCAGCAGTGGGTGTGATAAGTGTCTTCTATACACATTTACAATTTAAAGCAAGATAAATGCCAAAAATAAAAGAACGTTTGCTTTTCTAAGTCATATGAGTCATTAATGAAATTTAAAAAGAAACTGTCGCTGTTCACTCAGATTTCTTTCTGAAACACAAAAGTAGACATTTTGAAGTCACTCTTTTCCAATTACATTTAATGCTGTAGAAAATATAAATAGACAATATCTTGCACATAGCTGTCATATATATTTTTGTCCAATAATTTCTTTGATAATTGATGATTAATTGGGACTATAGAAAACCTGTACCTATATTCAACCTTCAGCTAATACCTCCAGCCCGAGGGCATCAGCTCATACTCTTTATGAAGAACATGCTTGGAATCAACAACGATTCTTAAGTCTCTGCTTCTTGAGTTGTTCCAAATATCTCGTGAAGAGAAAATGGGAGCAACATGTCAATTATTTTTCAGCTCTTCTAACCACATTTGAAGTTGTGACCTAAATTTAACTGACGGGTTACCAAGCCATGTTGCGATTATGTACCATATGTCAGATTCAATGACTGTGCTGTAGAACTATTACAAATTATTCTCGCTTTAAGTTAAATGTTAAATTATTAAAGTTTGTTTTAATACTGCTTTAATCTGAAGTACACTACAATCCTAACTTCTGTCCAGAATGATCATATGAATCATTCTTATGAAATGGATTGATTTTCATAAATCAATCGATTCAGTTCTCAAAACCAATTCGAATTTAGGAATCGTTACAATGTGTTCCTGATTCAGTGATCCAGTCACAGGTAAGAGCTCACTGGAGGAGAAGATTATCTATTGAACAATATATCAGCACATACTGACTGCTTTTATGGTGATTTATGGTCTTTTGGACATGTGGAAGCTCCAGTCATCACTGAATGTAATTTCATGGAAGATAGTGACCAATACATCTGATAGAATGTACTTTTTAATATGAGTTATTCCTTTAAATAAAAGTATAACTCAATCAAAGATTTTTGTTTCTAGCAGAGGACCCCATTAGGTCTGGGAATGGGAGGTGCTTCCAGGGAGCAATACAGTGATGGAAAGAGAAGGAGAGAGAAAAAGAGAGAGCGTGCGAGCCTCAAGCTAGTATTACTCTCACAGTCCTCTACTTGTGCAAGTTAGCGCTTTAAAACAGATTTGAGCTTTCCCTGTGTTGACACCTCATGGTTTTATTCTGAGGTAATAGGACGCCTGGGGAAGGCCAGAAAATAGGGAAATAGAAGGGGATAAAAAGAACGAGATGGAGAGAGAGAAAGGTAAAAGTTGTGAGGTGTGAGCACTTTAACAGATTGAAGCACTCACGGTTACACCTGTGGGCACTCAAGTCACCTCTACATGATCAAAGCACCGGTTCTCCTTTAAATCCTGATGGCCAAAACATCTTAAACCAGGTCAGAACCTTCAAACACAATCGAGGAGAACTGAAAAGGAAAAAAACTATTTGATTGGCCATATTGGAGTTTGCTATCAGATTATAGCCAACTTCCACACTCCAAAAAAACTTGACATCATGTACATGTGTATTTCAATGTCTATGCATGTCTATATGCATGAGCACACAGGTCTTCATTTACTAAATGAGCGTATGACAGAAAATGAGGCACACGGCCGTTTCTCCGCAAAACTTGGAATTTATTAATACTGACGTGAGCGGTGGCTAGTCATATCTCAAGCCTGCAGGGCCGGCCCAAGCCTTTAAGGGGCCCTAAGCTGAATTTTTTTTGAGGGCCATGTGTGAAGAACATGTAGAACACGTGTGAAGTATAAAGCCTTGCTGTTTATAATAAATGCCAAATAGCCTAATTTGTTTTATTTTATAGTTTAATATAGAAATTTCTAACAATATATTTATCATTCTTGTTCTGTTCTAAATAAAATATTTAAAGCTACATTTTATATTTGTAAGAGTGACAGAAAGAGGCTTTAACGTTTATATTTACTATATAAATTAATATAAATTACATAAATTAATGTAGCGTAATTGTTTGCTATTACATGGTTGAGTTTTTCTTAGAGTGAGATCAGTTTGTTTTAAGGGGTTTGATATTCAAATAACAATAGTTTTCTACTGCCACATTTATCAGCGTGCGATCATTCGTATGATGAAACTGGCTGCGTACAAATTTTTCATGAATCACACTTGAACTTGTCATTAAGTTTCTACGCTAGATTGATAAATAGTGTTTCTTCACACAAGACATCACCAACTACAGTGATTCAGAGTCGCCTCTTTCGTTCGAAAAAAAAAAAGAATTATACAGTGCACTTTCAGAGCTTTGCAGAATGTTTTCATTCACTTACACGCCGCATGAAAGGTGATTTTCAAAAATCCATAATAGGGGCACTTTAATTGTTTTCATTGATCCATGTGAACAGGGACCGTTTTGACAATGTTGTAGTCTGTACATGAAACATAATATAAAAAAAAAGCAAACCTTTCTGTTTTTAATACGTTGCTGTTGTGTTAATGAATCTGTTCAGTCGATTAGAAAAATGCAAGTTTTCATTTTCCGTCGGGCTTAGAACATTATGTAACTAAAGAAGAAGTTTTAAAAAGGAAAAATATTGAACGTTTTTGCTTCTGGTCTAATCAAATTCAATGCTATGCTAAAAGTGCTATCGTCAGAAATGGAGATTGCCTGCATGGATTAAAAAATGGTAAAACTCAACTCCTGGGGGGGTAACCTATATATATATATATATATATATATATATATATATATATATATATATATATATATAAGGTTAGAGGTACAGCACACTATTTCCAACCTTAAACACACTATTAGATTTGGCCATACCACAAAACCTGACCCAAATTTTAACCTTATCCCACCTCAGCAGCTGCAAAAATGTTTTGAGACTGTATTATGTAATGAGCAACTTCAGGCAATGTGTCACATTGAATTTACCAAGATTAAAGAAGTTTTAGGCACTCCATGACAATATTTCCGTGGTTAAAAACATTAACTTGTGCCGTCTTGTTGTTGATTTATGGCGTATTAAAAAAAATCCATATATTTACTGTAATCAAAAATCTGTCTCTTTTATAAATAACCCAACCACTGAGCCAATCGTTGAGGTCTTTATAAGTGTCCTGTTTTTTTTTATTTTTACTGAACATCAACACCTGTGTGAGAAAGGTGTTTCTGTACATAAGGGTGTCTTTCAACACTTCTCAATATTGTTTTTGTATGAAGCTTTTCGAAATAGGCAGTTTGAATGACATGCAGACTGTTTTTTCCTGTCTTATCAAAGAAGTGCGTGATGTTTCCAGGAAAGATGTTTTTGGAAATAACATCTCGGATAACTACGAGAATGGAAATAGCAGCACCTTATTTCTGCACGAATTCCGAAACACTCTCTAACAGCTGTCTGGAAAGATTTAAATATAACATGGGAAGACTGTATTATTCATGGCATTTAACCAAGGAAATAATGAGTGGTATTGACCTATAACGTATACACCTGACACGACACTTGCCGTGAAGAGTCACACTTTCCCACACCATCCACACCGAGGTCATTACTTCAGTTGACTTGTGAATCTCTGAATGGTGAGGCAATTCCCGCGAATGGCTACTGAATAATTCATCGTTTCAAATTATGTTGGTAAATTATTTTATACGATCGGGAAAGATTTATCTTCAGCGCTAGGGCCGAGCGAGGAAGAAAGCTAACGTCTGTATTATTCTGAAGTAATGGCTGAAGATGTGTGCAGTGCAGCTGGAGTGTTCATATTTGATATTCATAGGCAAAAGTATGGTGACTATCAAGGTTCAAAATGACTGCCATCCGTACACAACACATTTAGCTGTTTTCGATACTTCTGGCCATTTTTTCCCACTTCACATCTTCTGGCTTTTCTCCCATGTAAAAAAGATTCAATCCAGCTGGTGTTTTTTTGGCTGCCGCTGACATGTCCCCACTTTAATGGCAGTTGAAAATAAAACTCAATAAAGATTAGACATGAAGTGGTGTCAGAGTGACAGAAAGCACCATTAGAGTGACGCGCCACAGACCCGCTCTGCTATTTGCCTTGCTTAGCCGAGAGATACTGAGACGTATCTTCACAATATCAGCGAAGTAATGGTGCAGTGGGGCCTGGAGAGAAAGATAGGCTTCATTTGAAATCACAGATAGAGAGAGAAGGCTTACTCCTCTGAGATAGTCTGCATGGGAGGTCGGCAGAAAATAACCGCAGAATGTAAACCATTCACGTGGCTTAAAACAGAGCTATACATTCTAACACCTCATTAAACGTTGTTATAATTCGTATGAAAGGACACGACTTTTAACGGATCGATGCAAGCCCTTCGATGCATTTAAAAATCAAACGATTAGCCACTTCTTTCCTCTAATTCCTTAGAGCAAAAACTGATTCATTCAGTTCAAATAATTGATCATTTCAACTTCAACTCTGCCAATGAATGGGCAATATTTCCCCTGGCTTTATTTTTTTATGCTTAGTGTTTCCATAATGCATTATCATTATTGCTGCAGAATGAATAGAGACATTTTTAAAGGAATCTGGATACATAATTAGTCTCATAAACATGATGATAGATGTAAATGTCTCAGCATGCGTCTCATTAGACTTTGCCGCGGTTCTCTCTCTCCCTGTCTCAGGGAGCAGGGAACTCTAAAGATGAAGTATCGCATTTGGAATCAAATCATTGCTTCATTATTAACACGTGATGGACTGGTGAAGTGAAAATGAATATTGCTAAGAGATATAATTTATGCAGGCTGGTCTCGTGAAAATGCATATAAATAGTATGGCAAATGAAAACTAAAACTTACACAAAATGTTGGCGTTTATATGACATGCATGTATTTGGCGTGCATATGTTACACAGTTTTCACGTACATATGATATGCATCTACCCAACAACAATAATTACATCCTTTGTGCAGCATAAACACACCAATTTTGTGTAGCACAAACACACCAAAACCAAAAGTAGCATACTATTTTTACACATATTCATGAGTTTGGATAGAACTTATGTGTGGTTAAAGGTACAAGCTAGAAATTGTATAGAGCAGGATTGCAGTTTCCTTTACAGTATGTATATTTATGCAGAAAATACGTTTTTTTCACAATTGTAAAATCTGTGACTTTAGGTAAATTCATTCCAAGTCGCCACCCACCCAACAATACGACTTTAAAACTGTAAGGCATGAGAAACTTATCTTAATAACATGAATCTAGCAAAACCCCTTTTCATAATAACAGTACAATGGAGACATGCAGTAACACAACTGGCAATGAATTTACTCCAAAATATTCTCTTATTTTATGTCACGGAAGGGAAAAACAACAAAAAAAGCATCCCTAAGGCTCAGATGTGTATAATGAATGCCAAAATTATAATTTTAAATACATCATCAGCTAACATAAGATTTACAAAACGTTGAATACGTCGCAAAAACAGATTCCAACATCATGCACCTCTTCTGCGTCTCTCATAAATTGGGGTCAGTAACTACAGTGGCTGCCGAGAGATGGCTATATGCTGACATTTTACTGCTAACAGCACAAATAAACAACGCTCAACCAAGCCTGGATGAGATTGGCTTTCCTCTGGAAAGGTTATGCATGAAAATACTCTTTATCAAAAGACCAAGATATTCATGTATGCAGGTAATTTAAAATACTTAAACCATACGCACTGAACTTTTGCATCTAGCTAAATTGTTTCTTTTTGTCAAAACCACACATAATGTATTTAAACAAAACAGCGTTATTGCAACTGAGATTTTTAATGAATTCACAGATTCGTGATTTGAAGAAATTTAGCATTACATCATTTGCTCATCAATAGATGCTCTAACAGTGAATGGGTGAGTGCGCACAGATGATAAAACTTAATAATCCACATGACTCTAGAACATCAATTAACAACTTGTAAAGTGAAAAGTTTAATCCAAGTGCTCTCTACATAAAATTGCTTTCTGCAGTGACAAATGCATTGTCTGAAACAGGAGAGGGATATGGACATCTCAAGTACTATACTCACTGAAAACAGCTCTAAACAAATATTATGTTTAATTTTGATGTGAAAGGATTGACCTTTTTACTGCCGTAAACCTATTATAGACTAGAATTTTGGACAGAATCTAAAAGCCTAAAAAAATGAGTTAGCATTTTACAAACACATTCATTTTCGATTCACATTAATTGATTAAATTAGCATGAATTACTTGTGGATTATTGTGATGTTTTTATCAACTCTAACGGCACCCATTCACTTCAGAGGATCCATTGATGAGAAAGCTTGATGAAAAACTAACTTTCTCCAAATCTGTTCCGATGAAGAAACAAACATCTTTGATGGCTTGTAGATGCTAACATATAGTTATTAGCATGTCTAAAGTGGACTATCATATTTAAATTTCACTTTTGGATGAACTATTCCTTTAAGACAAACAATAAGAGTAAATCAAAAGTATCTAAGCCCTTTGTGAATGATGTGGCCTCTACTGCTCATTTGACTGAATGTTTTATTTTGAATAAACCAATTTAATTTCACGGCTGACTCGATTTCGTAGACGATGTGGAGCATTGGCCGGGTGTGATTAAGTGGGTTTCCAGCTTGTTCGATACGTGCAGCCCACAGCTTAACCCAACACACAGAACAGCGATCTCATCAACGGTCTCATTTGGGCATGCTTGCACAAATCGCTGGCACAGGCTGCTGTTTATGCAAAATAATAATTGAGATGTCATGTTGAGCTTGTTCTCTGGCACATTGGCGCTACTTTAGATGGTAAACAGCATATTTTATTCTTGAATGTGGTGCTGAGATGATTATGCTGGGTTTGGTGATTTTTTTGGTGTGCGGAGAGTGGATGAGTGACTTGGGTTGCCAGCTCTCATTACAAACATGAGCACATTCAGCTATTAAATAATATCTGAGATCTAAAGAAGGAGTAGATGTGGTTGTGTCGTCATGAAGAAACAAGAACAATGGACTGTCCACTGAACATTCACTTATTGATACTTCTATGCAATTATTTGAATGTATCGCAAGCATTTTTTACCCCTGTCTCTTGTTACATTACTATTTCAATAAACTTAAATGGCCAACACAATCTCACTCCCTACTCGTCACATTGGTCAAGGACCACTTTTTGATGCGCAGGGTACCCATTTAAAGTCATTTTTCAACATGTAGGATCCTACATTGCTTTAAATAAGAAACCCTTGGGTAATGATATTGGATGATGGTATTGCCATTATTTCGTATGTGTTGAGGTGTGATTTTTCATCGTAAAAAGTCACAACAGTTTTATTTATATTACATTATTTACAAATTTATAAGCACATACCCAACCCCTGACCCCAAACCTACCATTTGTCGATAAAACACACAATATAAGAGGCAGATGCAACTACCATCATTATTTATTCAAAATGATTAATATTCCAAGTATTCTAAGGCAAAAGGATTGATTTGTGAGAAGAACAGACGTTATCACCCTCTCCGTCCGCCGTTCTTCCTTGTGTTACAACCTTGAGTTTTATTCTCTTCTTCACATCGCATGGCTTCAGAAGGACTTGGAATGCAACATGACTTGTTTGTAAAGCTTTTTTACTGTTTAATACGGTCAGCTTTTGCAATAAATACCTGTGACTGCTCTCCCATATGCCTGTGAGTGTTTAATATCAGTCAGAAGTGGGTAGGTTTAGGGTAGCGATGTGGTTAGGTGCTCCAATAAAAGTATACATTTATTTTTTTATAAAAAAAATTTAACAAATGCGCGCAAATCATTAAATTAAGACAAACAATTGAAGACAACACATGACTTTCACACCAAAAAATTATGCTAAGGGGGAACCCTGTGCATTAAAAAATGAAGAAAAATGGTCCTGACCATGGCAATATGTGACGATATGTGACAATATGCAACGACATGTCAAAACAAAACAAATGTATTTTGGCATGCTAACACTTCACTCTTTGACAGACAGAGCCCTCCTGTCTAAAATTAAACCACTTCTATCATAAAGATACATATAAAGACCTATTCTCATCAAAAATGTCAACTAATACTAACAGTAACTAGATGAAGTAACAATATCATTGAAATCACTTTCAGAACATTGTCGAACTATGAAAGTGACAGCCAAAATGACTTTGAAGCAGCAGATGACAGACTGCAGCACATGCTTTGAATACATAAGGTTAGCAATGTTATACACACTAATATAATTACCGTTATAGCTATCTTTCTTGATAGGAAAACTCAAAGAAAAGATTTTGGTTGCTCAGCTGGTTTGGCATCATAAGACCTTCACTAGTGAGATCGCTCAGTTAACTCTGATGTTAGATGCTCTATATGAAGGGAAGTGAGAAGATGAATAAACTGAGATCAAACAACCAAAATAAAGATCAATCTTAACTCCATTTGAGGGCTGGAGGATGAGACGAAAGTTGGAAAGAGGAAAGAGGGATGATGTGAAAGGAGAAGTAAAGAGGTGAGAAGAGTATCAAGTAGGTTATTCCCCCATGGATACGTTCAGCATTTATTAAACTCCCACTCTTCATTCTCTTCACTGGCCAGAGATCAAACATATGTGTGCACTTCCTAGGCTACTTATCCACTTCAACTCTTTGCTTTGACTTTCTCTTTGTACCAATCTTGGCATTATACTAGTTAGAACTTAAGCTTGAATTCAATTCAACAAGAAAAGAAAAGAAAAGAAAAGAAAAGAAAAGAAAAGAAAAGAAAAGAAAAGAAAAAAAAAAAAGACTTCTGTGAAGAAGTGTGTGAGCAGCAGTGCTGAGTCATCATCACCATTAGTGAAATCATCAGTAATCAGTCTTCTCACCATTTCTTTGTTCGGAGTGCATCAGCCACTCCATGACAAACTATTTAATACATGGTTGACCATAATATTACAAATTAAAGATGTTTAAATGTAACTATGTTTCCTGTGAAACACTTTTATTACCACACTGTGAGACGGGTAGACATGGAGAGCATCAATTGCTGCTATTATATAGAGACAGAAGCACAGACACTTTTCATAGTCCTTCATTAACTCCTACTGAGATTTTATACCCCGGGCTCTGTATTAACTTGCAAATGTAGTGCGTGTATGTGTGTATGGCCAAACTTGCCAGAGTTTGTAAGTATCCGTGTCCTGACCTAGAGGCTAGATAGATCACCATTCCTGAACTTTCAGAAGAAGTGATATTTTCATTAAGGGCACATTGAGGTTGGGAGTTTCAGATAAGACTCAATCATGCTGGGATGTGATCTGTGTAACTGACTAAACGAAGGGGATATCAACCGCAGAATTGGAAAATATGACTGTAAGGTGGTTATTGTATGGCAGACTGGGTTAGTTCACCCAAAAGTCTGTCATTAATTATTCTTGTGCATTTCCAAACTTGTAAGACCTTCACTGAATTTTTAGAACACAAAGCATCCTAGGTGTATATGACTTTCTTCTTTCAGATGAATCCAATCGGAGTTATATTAAAAATTAACCTAGCTCTGGCAAGCTTTACAATGGGAATAGTTGGGTGTTTTTTTACAGTCCAAAAGTAATCAAATAAAGTGTGCACATCGATAATAATTTATTTGGACAATAGTCAAGGAGACATACTGCCCTGGCCTCCTACTTGCTATTTTGAAAAGGCCGTTTTGTTTTAGTTTAAATAAAATAAAAAAGTCTGACGGCAATCATGATGGTGCTTTTTTATGAGGAAGTGGAACTGATGTGGTGTAAACAGGAAAGGGAACTGTTGCAGTATGCCTCTTTTCTCCTGGTTAATTTCCCAGACACCTGTGGGGCCAGCTGGTGAGATGATTTGACTGAAGACTGCTGACAGACCAGCAGAAGGGCTGATGCTGATTCTGCCTCTCTTGCACAAGAAGCGCCAGTCTCACCACGCCATTGCTCCAGGACATAGACAGACGAGGAGACAAACTGCTGGCAGGTCTATGGCTTTCTCCTCTGCTGTCTCTCATAGTGGCACAAAGTGTCCCCTTGAGGGTGCTTTCACTCTCTCAGATGAATTTGATTAATCAAACCCCAAGTTTGATTCCCTTCCACTGTCGTCGTTCTCGGTTCACACTGTACATAGGCTAAGCAGAAAAATGTAGCTCTACTTACATTTTTGAAAACATCCAAAAACCTGCTATAACGCCCTCAAAACACTTTCACAACAGTGCATGCTAAACTAAACATTTTTATGATTGCATGACATAACCATCCCCATATGACTTTTCTTGTTTTGTAAAGTTAATAAAATTTTGCGCTTGAAAGGTACAAGTCAGCCTATGTGTTTTACTCATGTTTGCTTACATTGCAACTATCTGTTAGTTGTAAAGGAACATGCCACTTTTTGGAAAACGGGCTCATTGTACAACCCCCCTAGCGTTAAACAATTGAGTTTTTATTTTTTAATCCATTCAGCCAATCTAGCATTGATCATTGAATCTGATTAGAACGACCAAAGAGTTTTGAAATGTTTCTATTTTTTTACTTGACTCTTCTATAGTAATATCGTGTACTAAGGCCAAAGTAAACTGTGTTTTTCTAGGCTGATTTAACTAGGAACTATAAGAACCTTACATCAGTTGAGTTTGCAATAACAGTTTCATACAAACAAATCAAACCAAGACAAAAGCTTTAATGTTGAAGCCCCCAGATCTGAACCTCTGTCTTAGTTAAGTTTTGTAATAAAACATGGAGTCCCTGTTGCCTTGCATTCTCATATGCAGCTTGAAATAATAAAACACCAAGTAACATAATGAGTCTACAATAACTCCGACCTTGTGCTAGCGAAAAGGTCAGGTTCAATAATGAAACACCTTTTACATTCAGCTTCTACCGTATAAAGAACAAACAGCTAACTTTATACGGCAATGAAAGAACATATTCGTCACAAGTTTCTTTTCGAATATTCCATCCAGGACACGAGACTCCAAACTTTAGCAAAACATTTAAGGCAGCACTTCATAGGCACTTCATCAAACCGAAGTCTAGGTGTAATTTGTGGCTCATTTCCCACATCGGCATCCAGCCAAAATGTTCTGCTGCACATTATACGAGTAGAGAATCTGAAACCAGCAGACCGACATTTATGTGCAGCCCCTGTGCTCTTTATCATACCTTCTCCAGCTGCGAACGAGACCATGTGACTACATTTAAATCAATAACGCAATTCACTTTCCCCGCCGTTATCCACCAACCTATTTCGCCTCATCCCCAGCGCTCTCTTAGGGAGCTGTCAGCACTCTGATGAGCAGCGAATGGGGGGGTTGGCGGTATGTCTCTCCTGCTGTGTGCAGATGGTAAGGTGTGTGTGCGATCGCCTGTTCTGTGATTCTTAGGAAAGCACATGGCAGAAACACAGTTGAGCACGGGTTTACATGAGCATACTAATACAGATGGTGAATGAGGCAGGTTCAGCATGTATTGAGCACATTCTGACAACAAGAACACTGTGTGCTTATGAATGTACGGTTCGCTTTGGGTGTTCTGCATGCGGGTTGAGGACACCGTGTCACAGCACCTGCTGTGAAAGTCCTTTCAATAAGCTATGGTTTTACCTATTTTTTCTATGGAAATGTCAAGACAAGAAACTAAATTGAAGCTAAACGTTTTTTCAAATCTGTATTAAAGGGGTAATATGATGTTGCTAAAAAGACATTATTTTGTGCAAAGTTTCAAAAAACATTCTTTTTCATATACCTATACATTATTGTTTCCCCACCTTCATGAAACCGGTCGATTTGTGCAAAGCTCTAAATTCTAAAAAGCAAGGTGCGTTTTGATTGGCCAGCCTATCCAGTGCAATGTGATTAGCCAAATACTGCAAGCATGTGGCGGAAATGTTACGGATCATAACGTGATGCTGTATCCCTGCGCTAATAAAATAATAAAAACCATTACAAATGAAGCATTTGTTGCATCTAGTGGGGACATAATTACTGATTATAATGATTTAGTACTGTCTTTTTATGCGTCGCGTTGCATCGCACATCGTAACATAACGCCATGTTTGCTTTCGTCATCAGAGAAATGACAAACAACAAGCACTACCCTTCACTGTTTAAAACTCACGTTAAAAGTAACAGATTATTTTAATAAGAAAACTTACTTAATAATAACTTACTTAAAAGTTGTGAGTCAGAAGTGCCACACTGTTCTTGTAGCGTTAGAATTGCCTCACTTTATAGTCTCTGCACACAGCCAGCATAGGCTACTCTGCAGGTTTTAGCAATCAGTTCACTCTAATATTCGAGTTGAACTGTTCTATTGTTAATCACTGATTTCTAGCCGTGCCCTCATTTCACAACAAAACACAGCATCTCCAGAACATGGCACCTGCAACAACACTACAGCGAGAATAATAGCCCTGCCTTCTTTCTTTGTGTAAACCAGTTGAGCAAAGGTTCATGTGCAGGTTCAACAATAACACTCAACAATAATATATTATATAATATTAACACTTGGTTGTCACATGTCTTCAAACTAATGAAGAAGAGCTATGGTGGAAACCAAATTAAGTCTGTTTGTCACACAGAAATGGAGATTATTTATACATAGAGATGCTAAATCCATTCACTTTCATTGTATGAAATACAGCATCATTAACATTCTTTCGTGTTTCATATATATTCAATACAGATTTGAATGACGTGAGATTGAGTAAATGATGGCAGAACAATAACTTCTTCATAGAGGCCTTTTCCACAGTCTCCTGAACGCGCCATAAAGGCAAGAATCGGAAAATGAATTAAAGCGCAGACAGATCGTCATATACCACATCATAATCCTTGAGCCTTTGACATTTATTATCCAAGACAATGTTCTCAATGAGCCACACCAGTGAGGTGGGAATATAAGAGGTAAATGGCGCTTTTCCTCTCAGCGTGTTAAAAACCATCTGCCAGAGATCAGAAGGCTTGATACGCAACAGAGCTCTCGTCTTGAGAGTGCTATAAAGAGATGCTCTACTGTACTTGTGTAATGTATGCTTCCCTACAACCCTGTGCTCCACCCGCTGTAGAGACACACTCCACTGGAGCAGATAGTTTAATGAGAAATGAGGGTACACAGCGTTGGTACAAATATGAGGACATGACACTCTGAAACAGTGGAGAGAAACACTGTTTCCATGTGTGATTACCGTCACACACCTGCTTGAGCATGTACTGCTGTGTGTTCTTACTTTTTGTGGTACCTGTGCAGATTGTGTGCTGACAAGTGATTCAACTAGCAGTGCTGTTTTTAATCTTGTTTCAATCTGTTTACTTTTCCCTCATGAAATGGCTAATACAGGGTCATTGCTAGGTGTGATCTTGTTCTATATGATTGTTTCACACTGTTCATACTAAAACAGAGCATGGAGTGGAATTTTAAGTATACTCGAGCACTAAGCGTGGGTAGTCAGGGGCTGCATTCCAGTTCTTCTTTTTTTTTTGCCTCACTAAATTTTCCTCATTCTTGTTGACTTGCATGTACGTCATTGATTACACTACATGAGCGCCCACTGCTGATGGAGTCCTTGCAATAAGCTAAACTTGAATGTCCCAAGCTCTTGATCATTTGAAATACACAACTGAGTTGATTTATTTTTTATATATAATAATTGATAATATAATATATACAATTCAATTGTATAATTTTCTGTTGCACGTTCATTTAGTAAATGAGGCTCATTGTCTCTCAAAAGAAAAAGTCAGTTCTGAACTATTGAAACCTGTCTTTTTTAAAACTAGTCCCAAGTCGTTTCATGTTGATGTCAACATGAAACATTAACATATCGCCTGTCCACTTGTTGGTCTTTTCGCATTGGTCTGAATGAACATGCAAATTAATTGCTTGCTATTTGGTTGCAGCTTTTGGAGCGATAAAAGCTCACAAACACTTTAAATTAAATCAACCAATTACCACAGGGGTTTAAAAAAATGAACCGCTGGTAGTCAGTGAACAAATAAGGTAAAAAATAAATGCATATTGTAAGAAAATGAAAGTGTTTTTTTTTTACCTTGCAAGCATGTCGCTCCCAAAACCACAATACAAATTTTATAGTACTACATGTGAATGAATTATTTGTAAGCCTACAATGTGTATTAATATCACTATTGATGAAAGTTTATTTTCTATGGTAGGGGTGTCCAATCTTGTTCCTGAAGGGCCAGCATCATGCAGAGTTTGACACATTTTCTTGGAAGTTCCTAGTATTTATATCCTGTCACAGTTAGAATTTTTAACTTTCATCAGAACACGGTTTGTAAGAGTTACTAGGATTGTAAAAAAAAAAAAACAACACATGAATATTTGATAGGCTGAGCTCTGAGACAGTTTATGATTGGCTGTTTGATGTTAAACAACCATTGCGCCTCCGGCAGTGTAGTTGAAGGTTAGCAAATGGGCTAAACAAGGATAGGAATAAAAAGTTAACCCAAAGTTTCTCGCATTAACAGTGTGAAAATCTTTTTTTAATTACACAGATAAACTGACGATATTTTAACATATTCAAGGAATATCAAAGAAGAAGCTGTTCTTGCGGCTGGATTATGGCATGCAGTGGCTTAGAAACTCGACCCAGACGAGTAAAATCCATGGTTGTGACATTATACGCAGGTAGTAAAGCTTAAATCTGCCGCCTGCCATGTACAGAAGATTAAAAACATAGTATGTAGCGTGTATGTTGAAATCCACCACCGAAATGTAATCATTTGTGTTTGTGTAAAATCTCCAGATTCAGTCAGACATGGGGGGCATTGAGGTTAATTTTTTCTGTGGAGTGTAACCTCATTAAGAGTGATTAATTCAACTTTATGACTAGTATAGTCCAGAGTGACCCTGAGCTTCCACTCGGCTCCCCATAGACCTCTTCATCCTGATTCATATAGTTAATCTAGACAGAAGACTGGACCATAGGGTCAAGGTTTCTCTGTTTAACATGGGTCAGTCAGCCCTTGCTGCTCATAACATTTTGCAGCCAAAATCACAATTTTCCATTCGGCCATTGAAAAACTGCCATGTATTCTGACGTTGCAGGTTGCAGTGGAGTAGATGTTTTATCAGTGACAGATTATTTACACACACATTTCTCCAGGTAATATGGCCCTCCTTAGCTTTGACTCAGACAACAGCTGCTCATCCTTGTTATCGGAACACTACACAACACCAAAGCAAGAACCACATCACCCACACAGATAGACATGTTTGCCCTCAAGCTCACCTTAATTTACCTGAATGAAATAAGACAGACGGTAAATGTAGAGCTGTCACCTGGCACAGCACATCACAGATTCCCCTGAGAGGTGAGCTCCGAGCAAAACGCGCTTCACCTGCGGTTGGATATTCACTTACTTTTGACAGCCTGCTCAAAAGTTTTTGCACAACTTCTCCAGTAGCACTATCTCCTTTTTTTTTAGTTTCACTCATAACCTACTTAAGCTGTATTTTTGTATTTTGTTTTTTCCCCTACCCTGTCATTCCTACCTACGTGTGAATGTGAGCCCACGCCAAGCTCGCTGCTCTTCTGGAGCTTAATGTTCTAGCATTCATGCTCAAGTGAGGTATGAACTTTACCCATCAGTCCTTTTCTCACCATTCTACACTGACACATGTTCCACCAAACATTTTAATTTATTTTTATTTTAGACCATCATTTCAAACTTAATTTGGCATTTGTAAGAACAAAAATATGATAAAACGTAAGAATCCACTTCTACGTCTGTTTTTCATGTGCCCATTTAAAACGTTTTGCTCAAAACGATTTAACATACTGTAGCAGTAGCAGTAGTTGATAACTTTGTACTGTGGTCAAGTTATATATTGATGTTTTCACTAAATGTTACGTACAGATAATTATTTAAAATGTTTTCCTAAGAGCCTGTCGTGTTTTATTGTCATACATTTTTTGTGATCCCCACAGAGCAAAAGTTGTTTTCTTGAGATCTCAATTTGTTTTCTTGTTTCTTGAGGTACCACAATGCATTTCTAAGTGCGGCATATGCTTGCTGCATCAAAAATGAGTTGGCTTGTTTTTATTCAGGAACCAACTTAAAGTGAAAGGTCTGTGTTTGTCAGTGATAGATCCCTTACAAATCAGTGTCCAACAACTTTTGGGCTCTACTCTATCTTCGTAGACACTGTAATGATTCTGAACATTTGGACAGCCAACACAAGTGACTGAAAAATGATTGTTGTAGAGCAGGGATGTCCCAAGCATGGATCTAAGCATTTTTTTAAACTGATTGTCCTGGCTTTCCTAATCCCGAACCTTTATTTTACTGGTGTTATGCTGGTGTTATGCAGTAGGTGGTAGTATTAAAGGAAAAGAAGCAGCCCCAATTTTTCAATATTCAATTTAATTTGGAAATATGTTCTGAATTAAATTGTATTTTTTTTTTAAAAACAATAATGCATGGCCTTCTGTAGATTCTCATACTGTGTAATGAAACTGCTACCAAAGCGAAATGCTGTTAAACATTTTGTTCTTGCTAGAATATCACTGCAGCACTGCCAGCTACCGTCACACTGCGCTATTCTGGTATTAGTCAACCTTTACGTACCCTGAGGGGACTTCCAGCATCTCTTCGTACCAGCCACAGTTGTCTTGAGTTTCCCATGGATGCTATGAAGCATGATTCAGTGGTTCCAAACATTAGTAGTCTCAAGTCAATCAACCCCTGAGGCAAGGACCCCTGCCAGAATGCCAGAAAATCCGTCCTGCCCAAAGCTTTCTCTCAATAACCTAGCTAAGGGAGGGATATCCTCCTACTTTAAAGTCAGAGTCGATGCCGGGAAAACATTACCATTTCTATCCCAATCCATTACACTGGTGGAACACCATCCGAAGAGACACCCTGAGAAAAGAACTCATAAGCAGCAGAGGAAAAAGCAGTTGCTCTAGTCCTCAGGCAGGCACTGTCTCCACCATTAAATTAGAGGCAGATAGAAAATCCACTAGTTTCAGCTCCGACAAGGCTGATTCAAGCGGTTCTGCATGCTGGCAGACTGCAGACACACTGTATCCGCTGGCGCTGAGACAAGTTGGATTTTGGCAGCATCACCTGAAACAATACCGCATTTAACGGCAAAATCTCAATTTAATTAGTAAAATCTTGGTTGGCTCCTGAATATCTTTGGGAAACAGAAAATTACATCTGATATGGCCAATTAAAGCAAGCCGGACTGAGTGTAAACATTCTGAACATAGCGATCTCAAACTCTCCGACTAGGTATTACATCCAGTTACTTAGAGATGTAAGCTAGAGGCAAGAATTTTTAGGAAACGAGGCCTTGGAGTATACCGACTTATACAATGAAGGCCAAAGGAATGATTTCAATCAGAGAGACTAATACATGCGGTTTCCCCTTCGCCGTTCATCCATCAAGGCTAAGACCTCCAATTAATGAAGCTCAAGAGATTTGGAAAGGAGGAGGGCTCCTTGTAGAAAGACGAGGAGATTATCACTTGGACAGCACTGATTAAAACATAATCAAAGAGCAAGGTGGGTGAGCCCTTCGTCTTTTTGTCACTTTCGTCTCTCTGGTGCTCATCATTTGGATGATGCTAAGAAGACACTTGGGGATTCATATGCTGTGTAGCGTTGACGAGACAACTTTGCCATCATGTTAATCAAACCCAAGAGGACACGGCAGGTCTCTGACAGTTGGAGCTGCTCGACTCACCACTTTTAGCTCACTGCTGAGGCACTCTGCATTAGAAATGAGAACCATTAAGGAAAAAAGAGAGGGCTAGGGATATTTCTGTCATTTAAATTATTCTTGTGCAATCTTCCAATAATTATTTAGGGCTTAATTAGCAGTGCTTGCTGGTGCTTTAGTGTGGCCAATAACTGCTCTTGAAGCAGTTCACCCAAAAAAAAAAAACGTAATTTATTTTCGCCACTTTCTCATCCTTGCTTTCTGCCATGAAACACAAAAGAGTTTTCAGGTACGTCCAAGCTAACACGACACTAAAACAATTACGTCAAACCATTTTTTGTTTTTAATGAATTAAACCTTGAATAAAACCTTCAAGGTTAGAGAATTCAATTAAGTGCTTAGCCCAATGATTAAAGGGTTAGTTCAACCCAAAATGAAAATTTCATCATTAATTACTCACCCTCATGTTGTTCCAAACCCGTAAGACCTTTATCCATTTTAAGAGCACAACTTAATATATTTTTTGATGAAACTGGAGAGCTCTCTGATCTTCCATAGACAGCAACACAACTGAAATGTTCCCAGGTCCAGAAACGTAGTAAATACATTGGTAAAACATTGCTTTGCGATGACATAAGAATACTTTTTTGTGCAAAGAAAACAAGAATAACAATTTACTCATCTATTCTTCTCCCCTGAGTTACGTCTTTAGACATTTTAGTGCGCTATTTTTCACACACTGGCAGAGTTTCCATCCAAAGCTGCAAATTTACACTTATGTGCAAAATTGGAATATAGAATTAAACAATCACCATTTCCATCCAATGTGTCAAAGAGAACAAAATCATCACATCCTGGTATTTTTCATATATGATAAGTTACTTGCGCCTAAGAAAAAGCAGATGAAACACAATAAATGCTGTAATTTCGGAGGTGGATGCTGTATGGGAATGCAGTTGTGTAAGACAATTATACAGAAATACTTTGAAGACAGCCTTTGCTCAGGCATTTCAGAACGACCACAACAGCATTTCAGATAGTGTCAAGTTATCTCGTCTCATAGTGCAAGGTCAAATGATTTTTTGATGCAAAAAGCATTTCCTTCTCCCTTTATTCACATTAACCTGTTTTCGCACAATTCAAAAACCACCTCACGTGCGCGTAAAAAACGTTTTTCCGAATTAAGGGATTTTTTATCTAAATTTGCCATTTTCCTTACTTGTTTCTCATATGATGTGCATCAAAATAGGATGATGAAAACATAGCTATTGTATTGTATTGGTCCTCTGGAGGAGGTTATAAGGCTGAGCACAGTTAAACCAGTACAATGGCAGAACACAAGCGTTTCAGCTCAGTACGTTTATTCTGTTTCTCATACAAGAGAGCCCCTGCTGATCTAGATCATGTTTCAGACTATTCTTAGTTGCTCCATTTATTACTTTGAATTATTCTGAACGTATCTGCTTAAACTCTGTCATATGTTGCTTCCCATCTGCGCTTATCTGCATTAAAGTGTCGGGATCTTGGCTTAAGTTCTGTTAAATCATTCTCATCAGCTTAAAGGTAAAGTGTGTGTGTGTGTGTGTGTGTTTTATTAGGTTTAATTTGAAGAGACAGCTGATGAGTAAGCTTGCAGGTTGACTTCTAAAGGAGTGTGATCACAGTGTTTTCAAATCATTGCTCTGATGGAACATCTGAAGTTCTGGCTCAACTAATAGGGTGTATTTTATGAACACAACATTCAGCCACACAAACACCATTTCGAAGACAAGTACAAAAAAAAATTTAATCACAAGAGGTATCGCTGAGGAAAGTATGTCTTTAGAATCGACGTGAAAGTAAGCTTGTGTTATCCACAGACCTTATTACCCTTTCAAAAAGTCAGGACAGTGGAACTGGAATTTATTTCTGGGTTTATTAGGTTTATTGCTTATTTTAAAAAATGTCATCCCTATGCTTTGGATTATATTTGGTGCTAGTAATGCAGAAATTATACACTTCGCTTTTGTTTATTATTTTTGTCCTCTGTTTAGACCCCACCTTAGAGTTGTGTGGCTGTACTAGGTGAGCTGCCGAGCAAGTTTACATTTCAGAAAAGCCAAACATACGGTATGTAGCTGGTTATATTGTGAACATGCACAAATGTGTCCTTTTATGCGCTATAGGGAAAAAGTGTTTTGAGCTCGTGAGAGTAACTGCACAAAAATCAATCTTTAACTGCATTAATCTGCCAGTGCAATCATAATTTGCAAGTTGGTGTTTTACTACCCCTAGTGGTCGCTCCAGCTGGAAACTGCAGTGAGTACGGTATATTTTTCACAAAAATATAGTCAGAGGAGCTTTAAAACACCATTCTTTAAGTACGATGTCACACACACACGTTATTTTGCCGTATCTCACCCCTCTCTTGCTATCCCTCCTTATCTGTCCATCTTCCACTCCCATCTCATCTGCCGCACCATCTGTGCAGCTGTGATAAGTGCAGTGCTTTCTGTCTCCTCCCTGTCGCCCTTCACCAGGCTCCCGACGGAGTGGGTGTGTTCGAGAGGAGGGGCGTGGTATCGGTCAGGTCTGGCGGCGTGTGACGAGAGGCGCACCTGAAGGATTAGCCTTGTCACCGTCGCCGTTAAATACCTGACCGCGTCTCTCCTCGGGAGACCGGTCTCTTTCCTCCAGACCCTTTCCCGGCGGCACGACACTTTTCCCAGACACTTTTATTTCATAAAGCCTTCCGGAGCCTGACGCCACTGCGTTCCCGTTCGACTGACGCATCTTCCACTACTGTATGATTCGACAACACTTGTCTTCTGCAGTGAGATGGGTGTGCTTTTGTCAGAGACGGACACGCTGCTATTAGACACCGCAATACGTCCGCAGTCCAAGTTGCTTCAATACAAAAGAACCGGTTCTGACATGGTATTTTCCACACAATGACAAAGCACTATGCAGCAGTGATGGCATATGAAACAAGCCATTTTGTGATGCCGAAGTGGCCCCAGCAGTTTGAATTTGGGATGTTTCCAAACATCACGGTGATAGAATCTGAATCAGTTCTTCAGTGTATCTTTGTCTTAATATAAATATCTATTTATTTTCATTAAGGAAAAATATATATATATATATACAGTAAATGTGTTATAGTTCAACTTTATTTGAATTGCAGTTATTTGAAATTAATAGTTATTTATCCATGTAAAAGTGACACAAATGTACCTTTATAGGTAATTTACATATATATATATATATATATATATATATATATATATATATATATATATATATTACTTGTTTTGAAATATAATATTGTCAAACATTTTAATAGATATTTATGGTAAACTAATGTAAATATTACAAAATTCATCATGAGCCGATATTATCAAAATAGTCCATCTGCCATCAGTGGTTCAGCTGTAACATTATGAAGCCATGAGACTGCTTTTTCTATAAAATAAAACCAAAATTATGACTTTATTCAACAATTCGGCACTGTAGTGACATTTTGCGTACACTGTTCTGTGCCAGCTGTGTCTTCTACGTTTATTTACGCTTTATTCTGTAAAAAAAGTATTCTCATAGCTTCATAACGTTGAGGTTGATAGCAGATGGACTATTCTGACATTGCCAAACAATTAAAACCGTAGTCTAGAAAAGTATGAATGGCAGTCAATGAGCCAGTCAAAGGCCTCCTAGGTTTCATCCAAAATATTTTAAATTGTGTGTGAAATTAGAACGACATGGAGGTAAGAGATTAATGTAAAAATTTTGGCATGGAGTAACCCTTTAATTGTACTTCAGCACTACAAAATAGTTTGTTCCAATATAGCAGACTGTAAGTATACCTGTTTAGTATACACGCAGTACTAAAAGCACAATTAAAGAGCATTTATTTAAGTAAATATGTATTTGCAGCATATTTAGCATGAAAGAAATGTATTTCAAATAAAATTAAGTATATTTTCAGTAGAAAAAGCATGTTAACTTGAAAACGAAGCTGTCTGTCATGCTACAGTGAAGCTTTTCCAGCACACAATGCCCTCTTTTACAAACCTATATAAACGGGTAAAGACAGCTATAAATCACAGTCACCTTCCGCTGAATGGGAATCGCACAAGATTACGCAGCTCAATCCAACTCATCAATAAACCTGTTTTATCAGCTCGAGAAGTGTGCCCCATAAAAAGCAGAAGAAACAACATAAATCCTTTCATGACACAGCAATACATGAGTGCTGTAATGACAAATAAAGATGTGCTAATCACAACGCGTCAATACTGAACCCAAAGACAGGTAAAAATGAGGTTTGTTGGAACTTCGAGAGCTTGGATTGTTAAAAAAGTTTTGACCATACCAAAGGGCAAACACTGACTGGCAGCACTGCTGGTCATGCTGAGTGGCCCTAACATGGGTCATTAAAGGCGTTAAGGCTAAAGAGGCGAATGCTTTTCCAAGAAAACCAAAAAATGTTCACTTTGTGCTTAGAATTTAGCCTTAAACTTAAAAGGCTTGTTAAATGTGGCATTTCAGCACGGTGGTTTTCTATCTGCAAAACACAGCAAGCGGCAAAAATAAACTGAAGACCATTTCGCCTTGAAAGTGATGTTTATACTGATAATGGAGAAAATCGTCATCCCGGGCAGAATGAACAACTCAAGTTAAATAATGGCCAAATCACTTATGTGATTGGCAATGGAAATGTCCTAAATTATAAGCACATAATGTTCTCAGAAAGACTATGGAGCTGCAAAAGTAGCAGTCGGTCAACCATTTTAAGCCCAAAGTTGTTCTGAAGGGTTGTGCAAAATGCATAATTTACTTCATTTCGATTCGTGATTGTGAATTTGAATTAAACAGGCCATTCAAAGAACATCAACACACTCAGAAGATACCTCCAAAACAAGCTCACGAGTTAAATAGTTAATGTTATTAATTCATGTGATATTTCTTAAGTAGCTGCAGATGTTGACATAAATGTGGGTGTTTTACCATGATCGATTAAGTTATTTTATTATTTATAATTTATTAATGTTTTAATATTTTGATAGCCCAGTGTAATGAAATATGAATTGGAAAATGACCTTTAATTTAGAAATACAGGTTTAGTGAAACTTTGTTGCTGCTAATGTTTAATGCTCAGTTATGGTACCACAAAAAAATTCAAATTTGTATGCAAATACAACACATATTTTATGTTAACAACGTCACTGCTCTGACATTAGCACAGATATTGTTAACTGAAATGAACAACACGCGCAGCAGAAACTATTTCAAACGTAACCTGCACCGAACACTAAACAAACAGGTTTCTGCTTAAAATATTTTAGTTTGACATTTACGTAGAAGTTAAGGCCACTACAAAGTGAGAAACCTTCTTTGTTTTTAAATGTAAAAAAGTAATCTATTGCTTTTAGTTACTTGAAAATAAGTAATTTAATTACATAACTCCCTTTACTTGTAATGTGTTACACTCAACACCGGTGCATTGCTTTAGATGCAAGCTGCAAAATAATATCTAAAATCTAATATCTAACATCTGTAGTTTCTAAAATTCCACATTGGAATATGAGAAATGATCATTTTACATCCTGTTTTCTACCTTAAATGAACATTCATTTGAAGTTCAAGAATGAAATTCCCAATTCAATCCAATTATTGGCGCGCAACCTCAGCGTTTCGCTCATCCAACATGAAGCAATAGCTGAGGCGAAGTGGCCTTTGGAATATCAATGCTTCCAATTCAGAGTCAACTTAAAAGCCTCAAAAAGAGAAAAGCAAGTCGAAAACAGCCACCATGCATGTCAATGCCCACAACACAAACATATTGATATTCCAAAACTGAACTAATACATGATGAATGCGATAACAAACTTAGAACACTGGTCCTCGGGTGAAGAGATGCAGATGAAAAGCGATCTGAAAGAGTCAAATTATTTTTCAGATCGATGTGGCTTTATTTAGTGCGTGTATTTAGATTAAAATTGGTTTTCAGAATCTACTTTTTCAGCCATTATCTTCCCTCTAATTCTTCCATTGTAATGAATACCAAATGGTCCAGAGACCACTGCCAATCGATGCGGCTCTGCCTGATCTTTCTGTGCCAGTGAGGTTTATTCAAACGCATCTGAGGTCAAAGCACTTTAGGGAAAGTCAGTGATCAAATGATCGGCCGTGCACAAGTGTGTTTACACAGGACCGTAGTAAGCTGAATATGTGCCATAGCTTTCGCGTATTCATGCTTAAAGAGAGAGCTATTGATCAGATTAGCCTGTGGAGGAACGCAGCGATTGGTTTGTCCTGATAAGCCATCTCCTTCTCAGCTCCTCTCTCTTTTTGTGTGGTCTGCTGAGTGGGAGAGGCGGTGGGGTGAGGGAGGGATTTCTTCCTGTAGCAGAACCTTGAGCCATCGCTGGACGTAATGAGGTCCATGTGGATGTGGGAGAACACAGAGGAGATTATAAAAGCAGAGAGAGGTCAGAACCAGGAGACCTTCTCAACCTTCTCAATCAGGAATCGTGAATGTTCACAGCTCTAGACTCTTAGTTCTCACAGCGCCTCACAGTCACCGTAAAGGATCACCTGGAAATCTTTTGGTTCATGAGCTCTCAATACCACTGGCAGGTTATTATTATTATAAAAGCTCAGAAATATGAATTCTTAAGTGTTAAAGTAGCATAAATCTTCAGGTTCAGGTTCCCTTCTTTTTACTGTGTAGGGTACTTTGATAAATTGTGCAATCTGTGAAGCCAACTGTTACAGTTTTAACTATGATGTGTTCAAAGAGAGACATAAATCAAACATACAGTATTTTTAAAAAATAAGTACACTTTATTGTGCGTTTTGACAAATTCAGAAAACAGTATAATTTAAAAGAGTAATGCTTTTGGATATGTAATTGCATGTCGCATACATTTCAGTTAAAAAGCATTCTAGTTAAAATTTTTGTTCTCACTTTATATCAGGTGGTCCTGTCTACTATGTACTTACATTTAAATTAATCACAAATTAAACACTTTTGGGGTGGGATACGGTTAACCAGCTGCCTGGTTACCGATATTTTTCTTAATATCTGCTTTTATGTTCAAAAAAAGAAAAAAAATGCTCCTAGGTTTGTAACAACTATTCGTTTTAATTTTTTTAATTTCAGAATTGCTTTTGTTGTCTTTGAAAATGATGAAAGTATGCGGTCACAACTAAAAATGTGCTTTGATGTAACACCTGTTGGCAGTTGTACATTACGTAATTAAACATTAATTAAACATTTGTAAGTTGCAAATTGAATTTAAAATGTAGTACAGTATACAATAGCATTTTACACGTGCTTTAGTAAGTTAGTCAACTCATTAGTATGCATATTAATAGATCACTGATTAAATAACACATCAATGCTTATTATGGACCTCATGGATCATGTTTTACATAACCGCTACCTACTAACTATTAATATGCGTCACATTAGGAGTTTTTCAAGAGAAATGTGTTTATTTTTCAAAAAATTTACAAAGTAAATTTTTAAGATTTGAAATACACTATTCAATACAACTGAGCACATTTCTTTTTCACAGTGGAGATGTTAGTCTAGTTTTGGCATTATGTGTCTGTAATCTAAACAGCCGAAAATGGCTGACATCAAGGTCTTTGTTGTGTAAGAACAGCATGCAGCCGTCTTTGATAAAAGGATCCATTTGGAAATCAAATACACACCAGTATGTTCAGACATGGTTTGAACTCGTCACATTAAAGCATTATGGTGCTTCACAGGCAGCTCTATTCGTATTCACCCCACATATCAGGGATTTGTTACTCTAATAAGGTTCCCACAAAGAAAAACTGTCCCCCCTCCCTTACAAATGGATCCGCCTCCTCTCAACGCTCTGATTAGGTTTTCCTTGTGCTGAAGACACTATAATGTGTGACTTATCACGAGTTGACTCAAAGCGAACGCCGAAGACTACTGGTGTATTGAAACGTAACTGCAACCGTGGGGCTTCAGGATCCTCATTTAATAACACAGATACAGATACACCCTTATAATCTCAAATGGACCACTCATTGGCCTGCTGACCCTTGTGGTAGTGTGACGGCCTGAGGCGTCGGCCGCACAAGTGTGGGTATTTGAGCGCAAACAAACAACATTAGCGCGCATTTGTAGCTCAAATGCTCACACACATACCCATATATATTCATTCACGTTTTAGGCACTTTTTACACTGGTTTAGTTGTAATAATCACACACACGGCATTTAATTTTTTTATTTAGTTTATTTTGCATGTGTCACTGATTTATAGGGCCCATAAATTAGTTACAGTGCACACCTTTTCCCATTTTTATCTTTTGTTAACAAACGTTTCTTTGTGTTGAGTTTACCGGGAGATGAGACTGCTGGGGGAGCGCGATCCGGTCCGTCAAAGATCTGAGTCCGGGCGGGTGACGTTAACTTATTTGATTTTGGTTCCGCCTGACCAAACCAACTACGGAGCGGACCTGGGGAGATCTGAAATGGACTATTTTTCTGTTTGATTTAATTTGTGCTTGTTTCGTTAGGATAATTTTGTTGGTTGAGTTTATTTGTGGTTTGTTTAAAAATGTTTATTTGTTAAACCACTTATTTATATTATAATATTGGTTTGGTTAAGTTTAATTGTTTGTTTCCTCCCCTGTGTAATTAGCAATGGTTTTACCTGCTTCTTTATAAGCCGAATTTACTTGAGTGAATGCAGTCTCTACCATGCCACTGATGATGAATGTGTGCGTCTGGTCTGTTGTGGTTTATTCAGTTGATTTAGTTATGGTTTGTTTTCCTCTGGATATCAATAAAGTCCTCAGTTGTGGAATGTTGGGCTTGTGAACTACTATTTGCCTTGATCTCTTGGTCCCTTACATATGGTGGCAGCGGTGGGAGGTTCTACATCCAGCGATTGAGAGGTACAAGCCTATTCTATATTTTTTTTTTGTTATTTTGCCCCTTGTGGCTGTTTATTTTTCTGAGTGAGTTGTACTGTGAACTCTTACAGCCAGAGGAGGAATGTGTTGGAGAAGCTGTGAGTGTAAGGCATGATGTTGATGGAGGAGTGGCAGCACCTGAAGTGGACATGTTGGTGGCAGAGCTGGCAGATGTGCTCAGAGCTCACATGGCGAGGATGGAAGGCCAGGAGGCTGAGAGACAAAAGGAGCAGGTGGTGCAGGAACTGCGCTTCAAGGCTCTCCAGCACCAGTTTGGATTGTTGCAGATGGAGGTCCAAGCACGCACCACTCTGGCTCCTTTTCAACATGGCTGAGAAGTTTGGGAGGACACTGGATGGCCAGAAGCCAACCCCACTGATATGGCTGAAGTGTCAAGGATTCACAGAAGTCCTGACCAGGCAGAGGGACCGGTGAGTTTGCCCCTCACACAAATGCCCAAGCTGGAAGAAATGGATGTGGAGCACTTTCTGGTCACATTTTTGATTGCAGTAGATGAAATGGAGCAGATTGTGTGTGGCATCTCTCATTTACTGACTGGCAAGGCCCGAGAGCCTATGTTAACATGGATGTAGCTGAGTCTACTGATTTTGAGAAGGTGAAAGCTGCTATTCTGTTGAAGTTTGATATAAATGTTGAGACTTACCGCCAGAGATTTTGCTCCCAAACTGTACTTCCAGCTGAAAGCAAAGGGCTGTATAGCCAACTGAAGGAGTTGTTCATGGTATGATCCACAGAAAACAGAGAGGAGGTGAGTGGGCTGCAGGTTGGTCAATAAGGTGCTGTGGGTGCTTGTTATGCTGAGCAAGACTGGAGAAAGTGAAGTTGCTGGCTAAATGGCAAGGACCAGATGAGGTCAAAGAAGAATTGGAGAACAACGTCATGAGAGTTACCATGCAGAAGGAAGAGGAGAAACCAGTCAGTAGGATTATGCATGTCGTATTTGTTGAAAGAGTGGACACCTGTGGAATGAAAGTCAAGTGCAATCTGTCTGATGGTTTGTCCAGTGGCAGATGAATCAGAAAAGCAGTACTTGCCTGAAGCGTCAATCTGGGAAGCTTGAGCAGGACCATCTGACAGAACGGCAACAAAATGGGTGAGAGCCTCTTGTGAATAAGAAATTTTCTACCACCTATGATTCATTCAAATTTATCCAGCATGGGGTGGTGTTGTAAGCCGAGGCATGGTGGAACAGACTATGCCACAGGGTGCCAGAGAGTCTCCCGAGAGAGCCTGAAGAAGGAGGTGGACTTGCTGTTAAGTCTGGATTTCCAAATGAGATCATTGAGGCCATCTTATAGTTGAGTGGTGTCACCCAGTAGTCCTGGTGCCCAAGAAAATGATGGGAGCATCCGATTTTGACATAGACTTCAGGTACTTGAATTCAGTTTGATTATCATCCCACCCTACCTTTTATAAGTGATTTGATTGATCGTTTTCGCCCTTCACAGTATATAACAGCTAAACTATGGCTCTTGCTCTAAAGGATACTGGCAGATCCAATTGACTATGTTGCTTCTAGACCCCTGACTGCTTTCTAGCAGACACCGGGAGGGCTCTAGACCATTGGTAAGGTCCTGCTAGAGAAAGGGGGCTTTGGCCTTCATGGGGCTGGAGCGACTTAAATGGCCAGAGATTGATGGACAGAGTGCTGCATGATTTGAGATTTTCAGCTGCTTACATTTGTTGATATTGTTGTGTGACAGCGACACCTGGGAGAAAGCACTTGCAATCACACCTTCAAGAGGTACTGAGACGACTCCAGGAGGCAGGCCTAACGGTCAATCCAAAGAAGTGCACCATAGCAATGGAGGAGACTGAATACCTGGGACACCTTATTGGTCAAGGAATGGTGCGACCCTCCCCAACCCCCAACTGAGCAAGGTTCAAGCACTCCAGAAGTGCTCAGTGCCACAAACCCGCAAGGAATTGAGGTAATTCTTGGGTATGACTGGATTTTATAGTCAAAGATCTGAGTCCGGGCGGGTGACGTTACCTTATTTGATTTTGGTTCCACCTGACCAAACCAACTACGGAGCGGACCTGGGGAGATCTGAAATGGACTCTCTTAATGTTTGATTTAATTTGTGCTTGTTTCATTAGGATAATTTTGTTGGTGGTTTATTTGGTTTGTTTAAAAATGTTTTTGTTAAACCACTTATTTATATTATAATATTGGTTTGGTTAAGTTTAATTGTTTGTTTCCTCCCCTGTAGCAATGGTTTTACCTGCTTCTTTATAAGCCGAATTTACCATGCCACTTATGAATGTGCGCCTGATCTGTTAAGTTTTACTCATTTGATTTAGTTATGGGTTGGTTTGTCACCTCATGGCTCGTTTTTCCTAGATTTTTAAATATCAATAAAGTCCTCAGTTGTGGAATGTTGGGCTTGTGAACTACTATTTGCCTTGACCTCTTGGTCCCCTACAGGTAGCGGATGGGGAGATCATGGACATTTTCAACTGTTTGATTTAATTTGTGGGTTTGTAGTTAGGATAATTTTGTTGGTGGAATTTGTGGTTTGTTTAAAAACTTTTGTTAAACCAAATATTTATATTATAATATTGTGTGTGTTTAATTGTTTGTTTCCTCCCCTGTAGCATATGGTTATATATATATATATATATAATATATATGCCATATATATATATATAAGTTTTATATATATATATATATATATATATATATATATATATTATATATATATATATATATAATAGTCCTCAGTTGTGGAATGTTGGGCTTGTGAACTACTATATATACCTATATATATATATATAGCATAATATTTATTATATATATTTACGTAGGGGTGTATTATATATATAGTGGAACCAAATGGAATTGTTTATATATATATAATTTGATTTTGGAATAGAAACTTGGCGATTGTGAGTGAAAATATGGTTGTGATGACGATATTGTGTTGTAGGCTGCTGCTAAAGGTGTTCAGTATCCGTAGCCACGTCATTTGTGGCTAGTTCAAGTTGATCCCAACAAAACTTCAATGCAAGTCTATGGTTTTTTTTTTTTTTTTTTTTTTTTTTAAATTTACCAATGAGTGGTTAAGTTTGTCTCTACACTTTAAACTGAAATAGGAGTATTTTCACAGGAATAAATTTTTATAAATCAAACTCATCCAAGCTGGTAACTAAAAGGTCAGTGTTTGAAAGAACAATGAACTACCGGCACTTTGCCCTTGAGCAAAATACTCAATTTTTTTTTTTTTTTTTACAAATGACTAAAAGGATAGGAAGCATAAACACAAATTAGCACATCTATATACATTTTATAAATGCACACATGCATTTTTTTTTAAGAGCATTTTGTTCTCACTTCACATTCAACTAAATAAAATTCTGTTAAAAGTAAACAAACTAAAAGGTTCTGTCACTAAAACTGTTTGTTTTTATCCATTATATTTAAATATGAATGAGATTTTATGCCTCATGATTTAAAAATCCACAATAGTAGCAGGCAGCTCTGGATGTTTCATGGTTTATCGAACTATCTGTGCAATTTCAAATCACTAAGAATAAATAGGTAATGAGATAAATGAAAACACTTCAGCCACCATTGTGTTCCCACTGCTATGACGATGAGCAATCCCTGCAGAATCACAATCACTTCATCTTCTCACTTTCTTTCTTCTGTTATTCTCGGAAATGCTTTTCTTGATTAAAAAAAAAAAAAAAAAACTGACAGGTCGCCCATTCTTCAGATATGGCCTGTGACCTTCACACGCACTACCTAGAAGAAAAAGGTAACTATAGAACCCAGCGACTAAAAGTGAAAGCAAATGTCAACCAACACACACACCAAAAATACACGCTCACACTCATACATACAGGCTGTGAGTCAAACGAACGCTTTTAATGATCATATTCCTCGTACACAGCATGTGCAAAGTTCCGATCAGCAATAAGCCTTCTAATTGGATTAGTGCAAATTACCATTTGTAATGTCAGCTCAGTTTTAGTCATGATGATAATCTTCTGATCCTGCCACTGCAGAGACATTAATTACTACCTAAGACAATGAACCTGAAAAAATATAACATGATGTCTACAATTTTCCATTGGATTGTATCAGCTACACGTTCATATCACAGCCTTGCAGACTGCGTTATTATTTTACCCTAGTTACTTTTGGGTATATCACTAAAATACGCAGTCTTCAGGTGAGTGTGCATGGTTATATTTGTAGCAATAGCTAAAAATGCACTGTATGGTTAAAAAAAAATGTATACATGTGCCAAAAAACACTAGGATAATAAAGTTAGTAGGCTGTATTTTGTCAGGTCTAATAAATGTTACTTAATAGATGAGTTTAACAAAATGTCACCACATAGTAATAGAATTTACGAAGACTAGTTAACATGAACTAATGCTAAAAAAAGCAGTTACTAATGTTTACAAACCTTATGAACCTTCACTGTAAAAACCTTTTTGGGTTCCATCTTCAATCTAATAAAGCATGCAAGTCAGACAGAATCATTTCAGCTTCGGTACTCCAGACATCACGGATCAGGAACAGAACAGAGATTTTAAGATAGGATAGACGAGTCCGATCAGAATGCTGGCACTCAAGCCACTCCCTCCAGAGCTCAGCCTGTCACCATACTGGTTAAGCAGCTGCAGAGCGGCCCCATTGGTCCATCCGAATCCCAACTGCGACAAAGAAACAAGATGGAGGGTTTAGGTTATCATTCACAGTTGCATAAACCTCGCAGGATGAGCCATTAGCCATAGTTTAATTCGGTTTGGGTTCGGCAATAGCAGTACTAAAGCTTGCAATACTAATGTCAATGTCTGATATAAAGACTTTTCATGATACATCTTTTGAAATTTACTCTATGAACTTTGAAATCGGTGATCTGAGCTTCTATTAATTTGCCGTTCCTTCTCTAGACGCTCTATTGGTCCTCAGGGACCAAGAGAAAATGAGATTCTACATTTCAAGAATGGTTCTGCTGGGCTGAAGAACTCTAATTTACCCCTAATTCCTCCAGAGATTAAAATGTCTCCGAAGCACTGTGCCCAGCTCCGAAGAAGATTTATGAATTTGAATATGTAAATATGGACAGACCATTAATACCTGAACTTCATACTCGCCACCTCCTCCGGGCTTTCCATCACCGTTGACATCGTACTGTAACAAGGACAAGGGGGTGAAGAGAATTTCAGGGAAAAAAGAGAGAGACAGTGAGGAAGTTGCTAATATATATATATTGCTTATATAAGCAATATTTTATTTTTAAATGTATTTTTATAAGCAGCATTTACATTAAAAATGTCATTCACATTCTCCATGGGAAAATAGATTTTTTTAAAGACCTGTTGCGAGCATCAAGGTTGTTAATATGTGGCATACACTTTTGATGTGTTAAATGTCACCATTTTTAAGTTAAAATAATGCAATCATATTTTGTAAAGAAAAACTTCATCACCCATAATGCTGTGCAAAATTCAACCAACTTTTCAAAAAAAAGCTTTTTGCTTATTAAGTCTTCATAAATGCATTTTTGCTAAGTTATGGTCTCTGAACCATCGAAAAGAGTCTTTTTTTTAAACAAATCCCAAGCTATTTCATCTTGACATCAACATGAAACATTAGCATATCGATCGTCCACTTGTTGGTCTTTTTACATTGGTCTGAATGAAAATGCTGATCCACTTTTCTTGGATTTCTCCGCTAACGTTGTACACAAACTCTGCTTTATCAGCCATTAAGATGAAACAAAAAGGAGACCAGTTGGCTCAATCACAGCAGATTAGCGTCACACAAAGGAGGGGTTTCTAAAAATTAACAAGGAAATCGCTAAGGAGACATTGAGGAAGTAAGGTAAAAGGACTGTTACTGTTACTCCACTGATATACTGAGTGTGCGCGATTTCATAGCCTAGAGTGAATTCAGGAGACTTTACCTTCTCAAACATGGCCTCATATTTGACGTACGCCCGCCAGTTGGTCTGAATCCACCGTTGGGACAAACTGAAGGCGAGCTCTTTAGCGTGGGCTGAATCGAGCCCAGAGAGACCTGCAAAGACGTGATGGATGGGGTGAGAAGTGGGTGGGTGATTTAAATGGCAAATTCACCAACTACTGAGCATCATTAATCATATCTTAATAGTCACTTCCCAAACTCACAGACAAGATGTGACAGCAGGTAAATTGAATTTTGAAGGGAATAATGTGATTTAGTTCACACATCGAACAGACTAAAGATTCCTCAGGCACACTGCTTCAAGTTATAACTGAAGTGGCTGATCTGCAAAATGTATGTTTGATGCTCGTGTATTACAAGCAGCCTGCGCCTTCGGTAAGCAGTCACTTGCTGTCAGAACTGAGGATGGAAAAACCGAAACGTTCTGTTGTCTATAGAATCAGTGTTCCGCGCATGTTCTCTGCTGAACGTTTGGTTCCCAGTAAAACAAAAAAAAATGACAAATGGCAATAAAGATGCATGGTAGTCCCCCATTCTCAAAAAATAAATTGTTAAAAGAAAGAAAATCGTACAACTGTAATAACATACTGCGTTGATTCAACGCTCTGTGTCTAAAGTAAAATATGATTACTGGTCCAGAGAGCGATTTGGCTACCACTTAACATTATAAAACCCTCCATATTCTCAGTCCCTGAAGTGTGACCAGAATCTTACAATTAGCCTGGATGTTGCAAAGTGTTCGGCCCAACAGATGCAGCTCTTTATTTAACGCTTTTTTTTGCTCTATTAATAGGTCAAAGAACTGCGCAGCCCACCCACTCTCATTGCATAAGGCTACACATCACACTGCTGCTGGCTTTTCCATGAGAGTAAAAGTGGGAATCAGTGATGCCAGCTTAAAATGTTTATTTGTAGCAATCGACTAAAGACCACGGCTTGAAAAACAGTGACCGTCCTGGTCACTTTAAGCCTAGTTGATATCAAAAAGGTGTCAAAATATCACAGAACGCGGACAAATATGCTGTTGAATTATGCACAACTGGACCAAGAACATGTATTTAATAACTGTCGATATGAGGTCAGTATAAGATGATGGATGGAGCTTGATAGTTGAAACTATATTATCTAGATTACAGCTCTACATTGCTGTATGTGGCTGCTTAAACATTAACGCTGCAGCCTTCTGTAAAGACCTTCTTTTAATCATTGTGCATTATTTCATATGGTAACTGTTGCAAGATTAAATGAGCACATACCCTCTATAATCATGTGCTGAAGCGGAGGCCAGGCGTTGGGCATGTCCCACTGCTGCCCACTTTCCCTAAGAGAGGTGGGAACCCCGTTAGGATAGTCCAGACCTCCACTACCCTAAACAGAGAAAGACACAGGGAAAAGCAGGTTTGCGAAAAGCAGAAATGCGGCATTGTGCAAAGAGTGCCATCTGCTGTCGACATCGCAGAGTTTGCTTCAGGGAAACGCAACCACCCACTGCTTGAGATCTCACTTTTTCCTGCGAAACCTAAAAATACTTTTCTCTTGGATTTAAGACAAATTAATAAGACGAATAATGGGAAGTGAGCTGTAGCGCTATTCAAGTGGGAATATATTTGATACAAAGAAATAATATTAATTTGCTGTAAGAGGGTCTATTTAAATCAGCGTTATATCAGAGGAGAGCTTGACTGCAGGAAGGAAGCATCGCACATGTTGTACACACCGTCCGCCGCCTGCCTATGATACGGCACACTTTCCAAAGGTCAGTAATTAAAATAAGTCTTTGTAAAGTGACAGGCTCACCGTCAGGTACTGCACAGCCCGACTGGCCATTTCTGGGTTAGAGTAACACTGCGCCCAGAGGGGCACCAGGTTAGATGGGTAGAAGGACAGATGCCGGGTCTCATTTAACAGGCTGAAATCAAACCAGGCTCCTCTTTCTGCATCCCACAGTAGACTTTCAACTGCTTTAATTCTAGCAGAAAGTGCCTTCTCATATTCCACTGCCTTCTCTTCATTACCTACAGGAAAAGATGTCAAGAGTGCTTTTAATATAACACACAAACCACGCAGTTCACTCAGCCGCCTTATTATCATACCCAAGGGAACTATACTCTACTACTGTTCAAATATTTGAGGATCAGGGTTTTTATATATAGCTACACAATATTTTTATTCCTTTGTTTTGTTCATCCATAAAATAAATGTCTCATTTCAGCGCCCAAAGACGACAGATGACCATCAGTCATCCTTTAAGTAGTAGCCTAATGAAGTTATTAAATTAAATGGCATCAGCTGATCAGGTGGATACGTTAACTACAAGTGATAGCCACATTTTTGGAACAAACAAAGTATAATTTCCTCTGTGCAAAATCGTCTGCCTTAACTTAAATGCCAAGTGGTTTATCTCTCTAATTTCCTGTAAGTGATATTATTGCTGACTTGAATATTATTAACGACAAAAATAAGGTGACTAATTATGAATGATGAGTCACTGAAGGAAATCAGTGAGATACAAAGATTGCAGGAAAACAAGGAAATTGGAAACACTGAGCGTGCATTACTGGTTTGAAAGGATGCAGCATTTCAGAGAATCAAATTGTTTACTCAGAATTCAAACTAAAAAAAAAAATAATAATAAAAAAATAGAGTGCACCATAACAGAAAAAGTTTGTAAGTTCCAGATTTTAAATTCTGAAATTAAAGGGGTTTAAAGGGGTCATATGATGTGATTTCCATTGTAAATATATGCCAATTATATCAGTAGTGTGTGTGTGTGTAAATACACAGAAGTGTGATTTTACTCTTTTACCCAGAATCCTGTGGAAGGAGGCCAGCAGACGCTCATTGCGGCACATAATGGCATTGAGGTCAGCAGGCAGGATGGAGCTTGTCTGTGTGTTGCTCAGGGTGCCGTTGTTCCTGCCTGTGCCGTCTATATACCAGCGAGAAGAGAAATCCCAGCCCGACTCCGCACCAGATGTCAGTTCTATCCAAAGTTTCTTCTGAGCCTCTGTAATGCACAGGCACATTCATGCACATAAACAAAGAAAATATCTTTCAACGTGACTCCTTCAATGATCTTCTTGTGGTACATGTAAGCATCAAAATATTAAAATGAACAGTTACCCAAAACAAAAATTTGTTGGAAAATGTAGTCATCTTCAGGCCATCCAAGATGCAGATGAGTTTGTTCTTCATTGGAACAAATTTGGAGAAATATAGACATTACATCACCTACTTGAAGTGAATGGGTGCCATCAGATTGAGAGCATAAAGCCAAAAATCTAGTTTGTAAGAAACAAAGACATTGATAGGAATTTTAACTTTAAACTGGCGCTTCTGATTAAAATACCAGTCCTTCATCAAGTGATAAAAAAAGTCCATCTCCTGCTATCCTCGCACATCAAAATTCAACATTTTTGCTTTATTACTCTTTTTTTATGGATAGAATACTTTGGCCAAGCAACAGCATGAAATCAAAAATTAAAACTTTTCATTTGACGATATTAACTCATGGACTGGAGTGGATCACTTGTATATTACAGCGACCTTTTTACCAGCTGTTTGGACTCTCATTCTGACGGCACCCATTCACTGCAGTTGATCCATTTCTGACATATTTCGCAATATCTGGTCTGATGAACAAACTTCTCTACATCTGGAATGATTTGAGGGTGAATACATTTTCAGAAAATTGAGATTTTTGGGTGAACTACTTTAGCAGGTAAATGGAGTCAAAAAGTTTCCAATGGAGTCAAAATATTTCTATTCATACCTGCTGACAGGCCCTCAGCAAGTTCTACATCATCACTGTACGACTCGGGTCTGCAAAAAGTCACAGATTTAAATTCTGGAAAGCATCCAGATGCGTTACTTTAATGCAGTATTGAGAAAGCAACTTTAGATTCCTAAAGCTTATGTTGGTTGGTGACCCTGGCATGTTCTTAAAATGCACAGCGTTAATGAATTGTCTCACCTCGGCCAGTCCACCGGTACGTTATATCGATTCATAATGTGAGTCAGTCCACTCATCTCCACAGCAAGAGAGCGATTCTGCATCCAAAAGCTGTACTCTGTTTCCAGGGCTGGCAAAACCTGCCTAAACACACACAAGAACGCATGCGGCGCCGAGGTGTTGTTCAGAGCGCTTCAGCACAACGCCTCAATATTCAACAAACCCGCAGGAGGGCAGTTTAGTCTGAAAGGTTACCCGAGGAAGTCTTTGTCTCCGCTGACCTCATAGAAGCTTTCCACCATCGACGGAAGGAAGGGAGGCTGACTACGCCGCTCGTAATAAACCCGACCACCGTTTGGGACGAAGCCGTATCTGAATTGAAGAGAAGAGCGTTTTTAGGTTCTTTCGTTTTATTAAATGAAAAGAGTTCGTGCATTTCTTAGTTTAATCCTTTGAGTCGAATATCTGTTATTTAGCGTAATGTGAAAAATGAGAAATAAGTGCACCTTTTCACCAGGTGCACAAAGTTCAGAATCATTCCTCGAGCTGTCTCTGTCATCTCTGACAAAAGGAGACCATTTATTACCCAATACGAGTCCCTGAATAGAAAGACACCATTGTTAGAGTTTCTGAAGAAATGCGAGTGGGTTTTGGCAGTGCAGAACAAATGTTTATGATGCTATTGTGTTGTGGTTAGTTGTCAGGGTGCTGCTGGGTGTTTATTAAAGTCACTGTGAAATCAGATTGACAATACTGATTATATTTAACTGCGCATGATGTGTGCACCAGCACGAAAGCTGGCTGTGGACGTACGGTGAGCGTGATCTCACCAAGTACAAGACGTTTCTGGATCAAAATTCCAATCGACCTATCAGATTAGAGGGATAATTTCTCAGGACACATCCATTTTAGGCTTATGATAAGGGTCAGTTGCTTCTACACTATTGTTAATCAGCTATCATTTACCCCAGATTTTAAGGACGAAATTTGGGGTAGGGATTGGCATAAGTGTATATTTTTGGTTAGTAATGTTGATCCAGGACCAACCAAAGATGTTGATCCAGAATCATGTCTTACTTGGCAAAATCACGACGACCGTGGGCATACACTGACACCTAGTGGTGTGGATGCAGCATTACATATATTTGTTTTTCCAAAATAAAAAAAAAGCATTAGTGCTTATCCAATTTTTCAGCAATGCTTTTTACAGAAGTGTTTTTTCCTTCTTCTGCAATAGGGATTTTAAAACAAAAGTATTGTAAACCAAGTCAAGCAGCCATATAAATGTATATTTATTGCAACTATATAAATTAAAAAAAATGTAAAAAAAATTTATCTTAAAGAAATATAGAACACAACACAATTGTGAAATATAAAGCTACTCATTAATCATACCAAAAAAAAAAAAAAAAAAAAAAAAAAAAAAAAAAATATATATATATATATATATATATATATATATATATATATATATATATATATATATATAATTAATATATAATATATATATATATAAGACAGTTTTGGGATGGTTTGGAAATTTGTAATTATTACATTACCTAATAAAAATGTAACAAGTAGTATAAGTACAATTTTAATTACTTTAATAAAATAATGAAAACATTTGTTAGAAATTTGAAACGGTTAATCATTTTCAAACATCAAATCCAGGCAGTTATTCATTCAATGTTATTCAACATTAATAGAATCCATCACTTTAGGATTTAGGATTAAGATTAAAATAATACAATTTTAAAGCACAGCCACCACAAATATTTACTTTATCCTCTTTGTAATTGTTAACATTCATAAGTAACTAATTGAATTATTGTATTTTTTTTCCAGTAACTAATTTTGTTATCATTATATTATGTCATTGCATATAACTAGTTACTCCACAACATACGTGTATGTAATATATTTGCTTAATTGAAGTTGCCAGTGCCTGATTGTTGAAACTTTCTGCCCAACATCACGGGTAATGTGTTTTTTTACCATTAATTCCACTTTTTAACAACTATTTTAAAAAAGGTTTGGAATAACTGTGCAGCAAAATAGGTTTTTTAATGTCTTTGCAAATTCATTAAAAACAGAAAACCAAAATTATTCTATTGCATAAGTATGCATACCTTTAACTGAATATTTAGCTGAAGCATCTTTGCAGTCTTTTTTGTTTCATGTGACAAGCTTTGCTCATCAGCAATTTGACAATTCTCTGCCATTCTTCTCACCTCTTCATCTCTCAAGCTGTGTCAGGTTAGATGGGGGCAGATGCACATGTTCGGGTTTTTCCAATCTAACATTTCTGGGTTCACTTTGTTCTTTGTTCTGGGTTCACTCTGAATACTCTGGACTGGGTCTCTGTATTTTGCTGTACTGAACGTTGCTGCTTCTCTGATGAGTCCCTCAGTCAGTGTTGCTGAAAAACAGCCCCACAGCATGAGGCTGCTACCAGCACACTTTACTTTTGGGATGGTACTCTGCAGGTGATGATGTTTACAATTGAGGTTCATCAGACCAGAGAATATGGTTTCTCAGAACCTGACGGTCCTTTAGGTGCTTTATTTTTTTGCAAATTCCAAGTGTTTTCATGCATCTTAACTGAGGAGAGGATTGAATCTTGCCATACCATCATAAAGCCCAAACTGATGAAGCGTTGCAGTGATGTTTGTCCTTCTGTACATGTCTTCTGTCTCCACATATGATCATGGAGCTCAACTAGAGTGACCATCAGTTTCTCGGTCACCACAGAAACCAAAGCCCTTCCCCATCAGTTGCTCAGTTTGGCCAGGAGGCTAGATCTAGAGACTACATGCTTCTGTGACCCTTTAGTGAAGCAGAGTTTTTTTCTGAACAATTCCACAGACGTGTAGATTAGCACAAACCTGTTTCTAAGCTTTTCAGGGAGTTCCTTTTGACATCAATGCATGCTCTGATATGTATCGTCAGCTGTTAGATATTTCATTAAGACGTGTTTGCCTTTCCAAATCGCACCCATTCATTTGAATTTGCCACAGGTTCACGTCACCCTATGTGCATTGACATCTATAAGCTATATGAATGCTCCTGAGCTAAATTTAAACTGTCCCAGATAAGGGTATGAATATTTATGCAGTGAAATCAAGATTTATATATATATATATATATATATATATATATATATATATATATATATATATATATTTGCAAAGTTAAAACCCTGTCTTTGTGCTGTATGGAATGTAGACTGATGAAAGAAAAAAAAAAAAAAAAAAAAAGTAAACCAACATAAAATTTCAAGCATTAAGGGGGTATGAATACTTTCGCAAGGCATTGTATGCAATAAAGGGAGAGACTAACCAATAATAGAGTTCCCTAAAGCGGCCACCAGGCACGACGACTGGGTGTGGGGTGTAAATCTGTGAGTAGAGCTCTGGGTGGTCTCTGACGTCATCCCGAATCTGCCATGTATATATTTAGATAAATATTAGTTAGCGGTACACAGCCCCATACATTCTTGAAAACCAACATTTACCTTTCGACCAAGTGACTTCCATAAACTGTGCAGTTCTTCAGCCCAACTTCGATATTTGGAGTCAGACACCCTGGACAAGAATTTTGGTCTACGGAAGAAGGAACAAAGATGGTTGTAGTTTTATTAACATTCAAATTAAAAAAAACAGAAATGAAAATTCTGTTACCGTTTACACATTCTCAAGTCATACAGTTCCAGTATGGCTTTTTGGAGCAAGAATCAACATGATGGTCAGTAAATTACTTCCACAAAAAATGTTCTTACTTTGAATGCCAGTCAGGAGGAGTCCACTGCTCAAACTCCTTACCCGGCTCTTCAAAGTATGTTTGCAGGAATCTCTGTAGCTCAGAGGACGGGACGGTCTTGTTTGGGAACCCTGAGCTCAGATTGGCAAAAGCCTCCACAACGACCTCTATGGGTAAACAGGGAAATAGCAGAGAGAACAAGAAATCACAGGCCAAGAGCCTTTCAAATAGGCATCAGAACAAATCAAACATGCTCGACTCACCAGGAGCAGTAGTCAACTTCATATCTACAAAGTACTTGTCATCATCAAACAGTTTGGCCATCTGGACCTGTCGCAGGACTTCTCCAGTGCAGTAGATCTTACTGGTGGCAACAAACACATCAGGCATCTGATGCACAGAACAACAGGGCAGTTTGTTTGTCTGCCCACTTCTTGTCTGGCACTCACAGGTTAAGCTCGTAAAAACCTAGATCAATAACTTTCTTTCTACCGCTCTTCTTTGATGACGGTTCAAAGCTCAGCTTCTCTGCATTTAGCGCTCCACCTGCTTCGTCGTTGACTCAAAGTTCAGCCATAACGACAATACCATCTGGCGGCTCTTGAAGTCTTTCATAATATGGCAAGGAGAATCCTCAAAGCTCATTACATAAAGATTCACAAAGCATTGCACATAACCCAATTACAAAGACTTGATTTGCAGATGCATTTGTCTCCAATAGGCTAATCTCAATATTAAATACAGCCATCGCATTGGATAATACAGAAAAGCTGCTCAGATTTGAATAAAGAAGCCTCAATCAAGAACTACTTGTAGGAACTAACCTGTCACAAGGTGCCAGGAGCGTGTCCCCAGATGAGAAATGACAAATAAATAAAAGGACCACCGGAATTAACCAATGCATCTTGGTGAGCTAATTTATTAGTAGAAGTGAACCGACAGTCAACTGCTTCTTGAGTTTTAAAACTCTGAACCCTGTTTAATCAATGACCAGGGGAGGGGTTGGTCTATAAATCATACCGAAGTAATTAATCAGTTTCAACATTGCATAAGAGGAGCCTGCACTTAGTCTATATACTGATATCTGACAGCTATTAGCAACAGAGTAAGGGTATTACACAAGCAGTATCTAGTTAAAAATGTAAAGTGAAAAAAACTGACATCTAATGAAATAAAGTAGAACTGGACTGAGATATAGACTAATAAAACCATGAACCGATACTAGAAGTGGTCTTAGTGTAAAGCTTTACATTACATTCATGCAGAAACACAACGTGGGTTTTGTTTCTTGACAACCCCAATAAAGAGAGAAAAGAGACACATATGGAACTTCAGTGAGCTTTATTTTCAAACAAAAACCATCACAGATGTTAACCATTGCATTTTCACACATCTCAAATCCTTAAAATGTTCGCATCACTGAGAAAATGCCAATTGAAATGTCAAATTGAAAAAGAAAAAAACCCCAAAACAAACAAACTTGATTTCGTAAATTTGGTCATTTTAATCTGCAGTAGCCAAAATTTAAGACAAAAAGAAAAAGAAAAAAAAAAAAAAAAAAAAAAAAAAGACCAATTTTAAAGGGCAAAGTTTACAGATCAAATTTTCCTTACCCTAAATTCACAAATTGTTTCAGATTTTAGTTTATCAGATCAAACCAATTCTCCATTTACCTCCCTCCCACTAACCCAGACTGATGTATTCATGTACTCCCAACACTGAACAGATGGATAAGGTAAAGTGTTAGTCAAGAAGAGATACATCAGGCAGCATACAAAAAAAAAAATAATAATAAAATAAAAAAAACACCTTCCCACCCACCCAAATAAGAGGAAAAAAAAAAAAATAAAAAAAAATAAAAAATAAACCCAACAACACTGAAGAATGAGTGGATATTAAAGATGTCAATTGTGTTCGCTTCAGAAAAAACCTTTTTAAACAGGTGAGATGTTCTCCACCCAATTCTTCCAAAGGAAAAAAAAAAAAAAAAAACAAAACTTAATTAAAATCAAAATCCCAACCACCCATGGCAAAGACCACAGCACATCCAATCACATGCTGCTTTACAGCATCTCAGAAACGAACTGTGATTTTCACCGCAAGCGGTTATTGAAAAACACTGGGCTGCTGCCAAAGAGCCCAGTAACTCATATACTCTTCTCTATGGGCAGATGTTTAAAATCCCCCAAAATAAAATTAAACCGGTGATGTTTGCACCATGGGGCATGTACTATAGAGAAGAGAATACAAGCTAGGAATTAAGCAATGCCACTGGGAATAGGGTTACATTTTCTACAATATGGGATAAATAGCCTTTGCTCAGAATTTGGCAACTAACCATACAGTTAGAACAAATTGCATTAGGGAAAACTAACAGCCCCATACCGCAGTAGACAAAGCTTATCAGTTATAAACATCTCACCTGTATTTTACCTTTTTAAAATTGGAACGTTGGTGATGTTAACATCCAACGGTTAAAAAAAAAAAAAAAAATCCTGTGCCAATAAATCACAAAATAGGCAGAACTGTATCCCTCCCAACCACCCACCCCATAAAGTTGGAACCCTCAAAACATCCCGGGTCAAAACATAACTTATTCAAAAAAAAAAAAAGCAGCAGAAGGGCTAAAGTGTCTCAAGCAAGCCCCTATCAATCCCCCAAAACAGGAGAAATTTATAAAAAAAAAAAGAAAAAAAAAAAAGCTATTAGTGTTTGGGGGGAAGGGGGATATATATTCTGCTGCGAAGAAAATTAAATCATTTGGTTATCAGCACCCATGAAATACCCAGACCCATGTTAAATACCCTTGTCCCAATCACAATACTTCCTCAAAACCAAAAAACTAAAATATCCCTTTAGGTCTGTACACCTCTGCCCTAACCGAGGAAGTGCTCCCAAAAATCACGTGCAGCCCGTATTATTGCCCAACCCTTGAACTAAAGTTCAAACTTAAGTGCAGCCCACCACTGCAAAGGTTTAGATTCTTCTGTTAAGTCTGTGCAGCATCTCAAGAACATGGTCTTGTTACAAAAAGCCTGCTGACTCACGATGCACTGCATGTCTCTGCCGCTACATTATGTCAGTCCATTCGTTTAGAAGTCTTGGCATCCAGTTGTGGTTTTTTTTTGTCCATTTTTCCTTTTTCCAATGTGAACATCCAAGCCTTTCAATCCTCCCACCCCAAACGGTCTGTTTAAAGTCATGTCCTAGTGCCAGTGGCAGAAAAACACAGACCCATGTAACAGCTACACATCTCGCTTATAAATTCAACTTTTTTTTGCACGTTGCCAATTTGAGCTGCACTGCAGCGAGTAGCACTATTACATGATGATAATAATATTAAATTATCTCTATGTTTAGAGTCACCCAGGCTAGGGGACTCTACCGAGTGCCTCATAAGTCAGTGTTACAAGCAAAAGGCTGGAAAGGAAATAAGCCTCATGTTTTTCACAACCCTTAAATGAGGCCATTTGTTTGAGCAACCCATGTCAGGAACTTTTGTCAACACTGGGTAAATGGATGAGAGTTAATAATTTAGAGTGAACAAGTGCAAATCTGAACAATTGCACCACCTGCTGAAACGCTTAGAAAGTTGCACTCAAAACTCTGAACAAAGTATTTTTTTTTTGGATTAAAAAAAAAAAATTATATATAAACATAAGGGTGGTGCATGGCCTGGAAAGGTTTAAACTCTGCTAAACTCATTTCCCGTCGACGGGAAAAGGGCATAAACTAAATAAGTGCCGCCCAGTGCTGACAGAATCCTGATCTTTAAAATTTCTCTTTTTTTTTTTTAACATTCTCCTCAAATGGTCATCCAGCCTTTTAACTTGTTTTAAAACAATCCATTTAAAAAAAAAAAAAAAAAAAAAAAAAAAAAAAAAAAAAAAGTAAGTATTTACAAAATGTTTACAACGTGCCAGATCTGTATAAATGGCACATTTAGGACAGAGTGCCTACCCAATAACAATGCAATCTGCACTGCAATCAGGAGGAAGGGGGAGAGGGAGAAAAAAAAAAAAAAAAAAAAAAGACAAAGAAGAAGTCCACATTAGTCTCAAAAGCAGGAGTCCTCATGGCCAAGGAGAAAGGCTGGTCTGAGTCTGGTCAAGTCTCTTAGTGTTTGCCCACTGAAGACAGAGAGGGAAAAGAGTTATGGGTCTCTAGAGGTGTGGTATGCTCCATGAACAGATGAAGGAAAAAGCCATTGGGAGCCTTGTGGGACTTTTGAAAGCTTGCCACAGGAACGTTAGCCCCATCATTGTCTTTATGCCCACTGATATCATCTCAGTTCTCAAGGGGGCTTCTTCACATAGTCAAATACACCAGAGACTGCGCAAAATCGCACATGCCGCCCCATCCTCTCTCCCACTGTGAAATCCTATTCTTCATCGCCCCGAAAATCTACAGGTGGCAAATGCTAAATTATTCTTCTGATGTCAAACGGGAGGGGGGCAGACAAGCAATGCCAAAAGCCAGAAAAATAATAGGACCATGTCTTCAAATGAGTTATGAAGGGAGGAAAAAAAACAAAAACAACTCAGGTTATTACTTTTTGAACAAGTTAGACTGCTTGTTAAGGCACTTGTTTCAAATGACTAGAAAGATGAAGATGAGCAGAGGAACATAGAGAGCGGGGTGATAATGTGCTTGCAGGCGACGAGTAGTCATTTTTTTTCCTTGGGTGATAAATCCTCACATCCCCTCTTTCCCTCCTCTAGTGATTTGAAGTCTTCAGGATGAAAATATCGGTGCAGCAGTCCTTTTTATTAGGCCATGAGTCCTTCCCGATTATTGGGCCGTCGCAACATCACATTCCTTGTGGTGGCACCAAACAAGCAAGAAAAGAAATTGGGGAGAGAAAAAAAAGGAAGACAGACGGAAGATATAGTTTAAACGGGAAAAAAAAAAAAAAAAAAAAAAAAAAAAAAAAAAAAAAGATCCCCTATTCCCTAGACACAGTAGGGAAGGAAAAAAAGGTGGGGACAGGGGACAAAGGATTGATGATCTGGAGGGGGTAGAAAAGAAAACCCTTGTTAAAAATCAAACATGCATGCATATCGTAAGCTCTAGAGTGACATTGAACTTACCTCTCCTGCTCACAGTTTAACCTCCTCTCCACTCTCACTGTGGTACTCGGCCACATATAGACTCTTATCAATACTACTGGGAATGGGCTTGATTTCAGTACCCAGCTGCTCTTCAATACCCTTCAGGTTAAAGCGGTCGTCGTAAGTGATCAAATTAATGGCGAGACCCAAGTGTCCAAATCGGCCTGTGGAGAAACAAAATGGTAGTAGTGGTTAAGTGACACTGACCCTCACTTGCCAAATAGTGATTTCCCAAAACATTACAGTCTTGTTCGCCTTCTGCTCCGAGATTAAGTACTCACCAGATCTGCCAATACGATGGAGGTACGTCTCCCCAAGTTTGGGGAAATCGAAGTTGATCACCACATTCACAGCTTGTATATCAATTCCTCTTGTGAAGAGATCTAAACAAAGGGTAGTCATTAAAGCCAAAGCGAGTTCTAGGTTAAATAAATTTGACCGACGTCCATATTTTCAACTGTACTTACCAGTGCAGACGAGATTTCGACACAGGCCATTTCTGAAATCATGGAACACACGGTTTCTGTGTTCCTAAACGAAAAATTAAAACTTGTATTAGCATAACGTTAACCAGGACACAATTTACAAATATCACCGGCATGGCTTGTTTATAAAGCCAAACTAATTTAAATGATAAAATGCTGCACATGCTTCAGAATTCATTACATCAACACTTGCACCATTTCGAAAGTCTGCCAACAGCAGTGCAGTAACGCCGCACGCCCTCTACATCCCCACCTGTCTCATCTTGGCGTGAATGTAGAAACAGGAGTATCCAAGCTGAGAGATCTTCTTTGCCAGGAGCTCCACTCGCTGTGATGAATTGCAGAAGATTATAGACTGATTGATCTGGAGCTGAAAAACAAAAACAAACATTAAAAAGGATCTCTGAACGTCCTCCAACAGTCAGGAGGATGGTGATGCTAATTTCCATATCTTAGATGAAGTGTGGGATGCACAAGGATCATAAGGTTTTTACCCTGGAGAACAGAGTATTAAGGCAATGGACTTTCTGCCTTTCAGTTACATAGGCGTAATACTGAGTAACCCCCTTCAGGGTCAGCTCCTCCATCAGGTTTATCTCATAGGGCTTCTGCAGATGGTTGTTCTGTTCACAAAAACAGGGTAAATTAATACTTCCTGAAGCATAATGATAGTCTTTGAACAATTTCATGCAATGATTAATGTATTATTTGGACTTAAAATGCAGCAAATGTACAATTAACTACAGATCAGTGTTTTCTGCAATGTCTGGCAGCAAAGGCGGCATGCCATTCTATTGCATGTACACAAACAAAAATAAACAGTGAAGCCACCGGGGAATATAATCACAATTGAGAGGATCTTTGCAGGGATCTTTGTTTCAATTTGTTACAAAACCATAGCTCCAGAGCGGTGTGCTTACGGCCTAAATAGTGTAGTTTGTGTTACATGATTATTGCTTAAAATATTTCAAATTATATATACACATGTATAATAAAAGGTCATTAAAATTCACTTCAATTCAGCAGGATTCCTAAGTAAATTACTGCCCATGTTTAAACTAAATGTGGCATGCTCACAGTAAAAAAAAAAAAAAAAAAAAAAAAAAAAATACATGATTCAATGAAAACATTTTGAAAGCAATCTTTTGTTTACAAATCAGCAGGCCTACCATGAACTTCTGCACACTCAGTGGGAAGGTGGCAGAGTACAGCAAAATTTGCCTTTGTTTGGGCAAATAGCTCAGAATCTCCTCCATCATCTGTACAAAGTCCTGTGACAGGAGCTTGTCTGCCTACTCGGTAAAACAGACAAAACATACAAAAGAGATGAGAATTACGGTACGGCAATTAAGTCAACTAGTTAAAATCTCTTATTCACATACCTCATCCAACACTATCATCTGCACTTGATTGACTTTGGCCACTCCCTTTTTGATGAGGTCTAAAATTCTTCCTGGAGTGGCAATGACAACGTGCACTGCCAAGGGAAAAGTTAAATCCAGCGTTTACTAAAGTGTGTATGTAGTAGTTCAAACGATTCCTAACATTTTCCACCAGATTGTGAGCACTTGCCTGTTTCGTCAAGTCTCAAGATGTCATCACGGAGGTTGGTTCCACCTGTAGTTGCCATGACCTTGACCCCGCCCATGTGTTTGCTGACCTGAATACATATCTGGCTTACTTGTAGAGCCAGTTCTCTAGTGGGCACTATAACCAACGCTGTAAAAAACATTTAAAGCATGGCGTCATTCGAAAGCAATTTGAGAAATCATGCATAAAGCTTATAATTGTGAAACCTAACAAAGGTGCCACAACCAAGACAGTCACAGACCTTGTATGCTGTCTTTCTTCAGGTCAATGCGTTCAAGTAAGGGAATGAGGTAGGCGCCACTTTTTCCTGTGCCGTTCTTGGCTCTGGCCAGAATGTCCCTCCCAGACAACGCAATGGGAATGCTCTCCTCCTGCAGGAATGAGGGAAAACACACTAATGAGCAGATGGGTTCGATTAAATCCAATCTTCTCTTGCCTTAACAGTGGATGGAAATTGTATGGTCTCTAATAGATAAAAATTTTAAAGAGCCTAAACAATCTGAAGCCAGTTTCTGTAAGAGAACCTTCAGTTAAAGTGACAGTTTAAACAATTATAAGAAATCAGACTTCGACTGCGATTGAGGATATGAAATGCATGTTCTGCACATCTGTGTGAATGCATGCAGGGGTTTTGTCTACTACACATGCTTAAGCAATATGAGGATATGAACACGTGAACTTCCTCTACAGAGCCTCTGAGAATTCTCTTTACAAGCATTCTATTTATACTATTTTAAAAAATTCTCACAGAAACAACTTGTACATCAAAATTACTCTAAAAATAAAAATTTAATAAAATTCAATTAAAATCAGTTTCCATGTTTTAAATTCTAACAGTGATCCTGTCGAGCACCTACTTGCTCATGTACACAATTGATTACCACTTTAATAAAATTGCATGACTACCAAAAAAATAATTAAGACTTCATAGGGCTCTATTAAATTCTACTAAACTGTTGTTTAATTATATGTACTATAGTTGCAACAAATTAAGACATACAAATTTATTACAATTGAAAATTAAAAAAAAAAAATCCTGAGAAATTAAAAAAAAAATTTTTAGGGCTGTAAATCTTTAAGTAAACAGCAAAGTGGTTGGATTCATGATTCATAAGGTTTCAATTCAAGAATGATTTTTGCTGGAATACTACCCAACTACACAATTATAGTGTTACTTGGTATCAAACTTAAAATGCGTTTTAATGATGAATGCAACTTTCACGATTTATGCATGTATCCTTCATACATTTAGTTGAACAACATTAAAAAGTAATTCATCATTTAAGGAAAAAAAAAAAAAAAAAACAAAAACACTGCTTTTAGACATCAACATTGTTTTTCCCTATCCATTCAATAAATGCACAGCCTTCAACTGCTCAGGCAATATCACTGGTATGACAGAAAACAGCACTGGAAAGTATGAACCAGTTTTGAATATTGACAAGACATAGGCTACGTGTAGATGAAGGGGCTCTGGTTTTGTGTGTAAATAATATTCTATACACGAAAAAAAAAAATAAGTGCATTTCAGCACTTTGAGGAATTTCATAGGCTTTAAGAAATACATTAACTCCACATTTAAGTAGGCTACTTTGTGTATATACATTTTTTACAAAAGAATGCATTTAACAAGTCATATTTGTTATTATATATACACATCAGTGTGATCTTGTGTTACTTCATTATCACTTCTCAGTTGTGTTTGGCTGTAGTTTGGGGAGCAGACAGGTTTCAGCGATTCTTCCTGTTGTCAAGTCCATGACCACGCAATGTGAACGTTACCCCAGATAGTCGTGCAGTGTCGTCTAGTGTGAACTTTATTCTAGCAGTACTGGCCACAAGTACTAAAGAGATCACACATGCTCAAATATATATAAAAATAAAACAAGTTCCTGGACTTGAAACAGCCAAAAAAAAAAATTACTTTATTCCCCCAAATAACTAAAGGTGAATATAAAAAATGTACAGGTTTTACATTTATTTAGATGTAGTAATCAGCAATTAATTCAATTTCTCTTTAAAGCAGTTTCATTACATGACAGCAAGTCTTCTGCATGTTCTGCACTCTATCAAGCTAATCCATCATTTAAAATAATACTCTATATAGTATGATTGTAAGACTAACACAATTATGAAGTCTTTCAGGGAGTAATACTGCCTACAATATTATAGACTACACATTAAAACGTTTAAGTTACTGTTCCTGGATCAGTAGGATAACCATGTAATAAAGCTGCAGTGGCTGGGACAGAAATATCAGTTCCGCTTAAGATGCAATTTAATCCTATGCACATTAAATAAACCCTGCTCCTCAGAACAGGGTTTAAACTTACAGACCTATTACTATGACAGCAAGTCCAGGGATGAGATTCGAAGAACCCAAGATCATGCCAAATTGTTAATCAAATCCATTTGTTAAACGAGTTAGTGACGTATGAAGAACGGGTCCATGGGAATTGGCTAAGACCGATTCAAATTTGCAACAGCTACCATCAGATTTCCCCCCAACCCCCAGTGTTATTTTATTTTTTACCTGTATGGGTGACGGTTTCTCCCAGCCCATTTCAAAGATGCCCATAAGCAGTTCCCGTTTCAGGCAGTAATCCTCAAACTCGTTTCCCTTGGTCGCAGTCACATCCTGCCAATTTCAGGACCACAAGCAGCACATTAGAGAAAGATTCTGGTTCAGAGGATACTTTAAGAGATAAAAAGGAGTCAGAGATGGACTTACTGAAGTTTTCATGCGCAAATCCTTTGGAGGAAGCTTTAGATTCTTCTTCCAGTCATCCCCAGGCCTGATAAGAAGAAGCAAAAAGGCATCAAATCCCGATCGTCGCCATACTAAAATCAGCACTCGCAACTTCCCTCAAGGACTTACTTGATGATAGTGTTGGCTGTGGGTGCAGGCTGGGAGTTGCCGTTGTTGACTGTGCTGGAGGGTTTGACCTGGGCTGGCTGCGTTGTTTGGGACCCCCCTCCACCTCCTCCTGGACCACCTGCTGGCTTCACCGAGCCTCGCATTTGGCCATTTTGATTCGACAGTCCAAGAATCACTGGATTCTCCATTCTGGCTGTACTCATGACTTAAATATTCTCTCTTCCGAACAGTGAGCGACAATAAACAACAGTGGAGATAATACTTAATCTTAACTGGCTTGCAAAAAATAAAAAAAAAATAAAAATAAAAAATTGCAAGTTGTCCTTCCCACAGCTTTCGAAGTGTCCAAAGCGCACAAAAAAAAAAAAGTTAAAGCAATATTTTTCACCAGTTCCTTGTTCCTCAATATGCAAGTCTCTTGTGGAACATCTCAATATCAGTGTCACTCAAGCAACAGGTCACAGATATTATAAGCAGGAAGATTAGCTTCAATTATCCTTCCATGAATGAGCGAATCCCTCCAATGCAAAAGGAAATTCTTACTGACCAGGGGCCAGGAAGCCAGTGTTAGTCTTTTCAATTATTCTGTCCATTCCTTTCCCTCCAATTAGTCAACAATGATTTCAAAGGTTTTCAACCTGCAAAAGAACACCATAATATGTACATAATATGAAATGTCAAACAAAACCACAAGTCAAAATTCAGTCAACACTGATACCCATTAAATGTGATGGGGGTTTCCCAAACCTGCACCCAGACTCAGACATTGCAAGGATCCTCAACCCCCAATATGTATAAAGGGTAACGCTTGTAAAATTGACTAGGCTAAGAGTTTAATAAATTTCTAATTTACTGCTTAATAGTTAGCACGATAGTTAACATTATGTATTGGTTAGGATAAGGGATGTAGAAAAAGGCATTTGTGTTTGCTAGGGTTGTGACAGTAAGGACATTTCCTTAGCGATTAATCGACGCATAACACCAGTAATGCGGTACAATGGTGGTGGGTCATTTGAGTTTTCAGTCTCCTTTTTGTTTTCCTTCGGTTTTGAATAGCCTGAAAGCTATTTTTTATTTTTATTATTTTTTTTTTTTTTAAAAACACACATACTTTCACTTTTACATTAGCAACAATTAGAAAACAATACAACATAGAACTTGGGGAAGAAAAAACAAAAACAAAAAAACAAAAACTACGCTATATGCCTACTAAAAAAAAACAAACATTTATTAGCAAAACAATTAAGAAAAAATTACTTTTACTTCCATTAATCAATTAGATTTATGGCAGAACAGGCTTTTCAAAATACAATTTAATAAGTGCCTTTGCATTTCATTTCGAAACTCTCCTATCATTTTGCCCTTTTCACCTCGCGTGATAAAATCTGATCTGTGTTCCGTTTTAACTGTAGTAAAAAAAATAAAATAAAAAAACAATAAAAACAAATCTAAATAACAGTAGGGGGGCGGTGCCACAGAAGCATGTGTTGTGGCTTAACACCGGTATCGCCGCCAAAACGCCAATCTCAGTAATATGTGCTTAATTAACACTAATAAATGGTTAATTCTAGTAATATGCATGCTAATAAACAACAGGTGTATCTGTAAGATCAAGTTAAAGCTGTTAATAGATTCCATTTCATAACAGCCAACTTACAATGGTTCAAAATAAAATTTCGTATTTAGCCTACATCATAAAATTTAAAAGCTGAGCTAACAAGTTTAACTATCAACTAACGTTAAAAGGGTAATAAATGTATTGCTAATTGTTAATTAAGACATTGATTTTTACCGTTTTTGAATCTATTCAGCCGATCTCCGAGTCTCAGATCACATTTAGCATAGCTTAGCATAGATCATTGAATCCGATTAGACCAGTAGCAACCCAAAAATGACCAAAAAGTTGTGATTTTTGAACCTTAACATTTAAAATATTTATAATGGACAATAAAATATCCCCCACATAGCTGGTCACTGTTACACCAGGTAGCGCTTTAAAAAGGTTGAACTATTGATCTTAAAGTGGTCAAATGTGTCCTAATTATTATAACTAACACTAATACAGAACAATGTGCGTGTTAACCAATCATTGTGTGATTAAAGCTGCACATTTTTACTAAATGGTAATGTTGAAGCAACAACAAAATAAATAATTATACAGAAAGAAAAGCTCTGTGGCACAGTAAGTCTGTCAAATCAAATCTCTTTTGTAAATCAAATTGTGAATGGACTTAAAGGGGACAGCAGTCCAGGTCAGCGCATATGAACTAAACCACAAACCATGTCAAATCAAACCTCAATAATGGCAGCAGCACCTGGCACGAAGTCAACAAGATAGGCCTCATTTTTAAACAGCCTCGCTTATGAAAAAAATATTCGCAGGTTTTATAAACATTAATAGCGCGTCTTCGCTAATGTTGCGTTTATAAAACAGGTGCAGTGGCACTTTGGTTAAAACAGCTGTGGAATCCGGTTAAAATTAGAGACAACGCAAATACTCTTTTAGCTCTAAAGATGAAGTTAACCAAAAGTCCACAGTTCACGAAACTCGCGTACCGAACACCGTAAACCAAAGTAAACTCAATGTAACGATTCGGTATTCGGTAAACACTTCAATTTCAACCGTCTTGACTCCACACAACGTGAAACTCGCTGTCACGCAGCTAATGCTAATATTTAGCTACGCAGCTACCGCCGACGGCTTCATTTCAGTAGATTTTAACAGCGGAATGCGGCTTTACTTTGGAAAAACATATATAATAATATCACCTCAATGCGCTGCTTTTGTTGTCGGTAAAATGTAATATTTGAAAAGTGTGAGAATACACCAGCACTGTGCGCGAGCTTGTTAGCTTTTGCGTACACAAACAGGCCGCACTCGAATTTACCTCACAAATTCCCATTTAACGGTCTAAACGACTAAACGCTTATTTTTGAAAACGACAATGAAAGTTCATAGGAAAGATTCACTTCTTACTAAAACAATTACACGAACGCCGTAACTGAGCAGAAAATGTAAAAGACACAACAGTAGCGTTACATGTAAACACTCGGCTACAACGAAACCATAAAAGCGATCCAAAATCACACCGTGTACAACATGAACGCGACTTTCTGTAAACTTACCAGATGTGGCTGAGAATATCTTTCTGTGTGTTTGTGTTTGTGAATTATAGGTGTAGAGTTGTGACATATATTTAGGGGTGTAAAGCGAGTGTGTAAGATGGCTTCCAGTCATCTTTAAACCCTCCCATAATCAGTCACATGAGAGCCCCATGTAATCCACAAAAACACCACGCGTATTAAAATGATCTTGGAACGGCTGCTTTCGTGTTAAATATGCGCTACGTATTTTACGTTTTTAAAACAAACGTTACATGCAGCGAATTTTATTTGCTCGCGTCCTTTGTAGGCGTATGAGATCGTCGCAATTACACTTCATTAAAAATATCACAATTACATTGCAACAGAGTTTAATTTTTACCTGACCTTGTTTTATCCCGGCTTTTGGCAGAAACCTGACATGTGAGTCATTTAACTGGTTAACATGTTTGTGCTTGACTGATTGATGGTGATGTTTGTGATTTAAAGCAGTCTGACATTAATTTGGATGCCTACAAACGTACCTTTTTTTTATTATTATTGTTACTTATTTCATAGGAGTTGAAGAGGTTTGGTGTGCACAAAGTAGGAATCGGTTGATAGAGACACCTGTAGGGTTCAGAGATAGTTAATTAATTGCCTTAAGTAGTTAAATGACTCTTACTTATCAATTAGACTGATGTGTATTTACACAATGAACTGACTTTGGGTTTTAACTTCACATGACAAGCTATTGGAAAATTAATAGTATTTTATAGTTTGATCGTACCTAAAAGCTACATTATTAGCAGAAATCAAGATTGTTTTTTCCTAGATGGTAAACTGGAGACACTCCAACAAGCTTCAAGCTCTCCTAAAGTGTTCGTGGTTGTAGCAGTAATTTTTTTTTTACAGCTAGGTTTTAATAATAAAAAAATAATAAAAAAAAAAACAGGTGCATTGCTTGTCGGTGCTAAACTTGCAGTGTTGTAGGTGGTTATTGAGGTTTATATGTTGAAGTGCAACATATAAGGTACAGCTAAGACTCAAATATGAGTAATAGTGAAAGTAATACTTGCCTCAGATACCTATAGCCTACTTATCAGATGTTATGTAGAGTCCAGATTTATAATATTTATTTAATAATTTGAATTGGGAACCATACACATCCCACTTTTTCAGATGTCAATGCTATATTAAAAATAACCAACATAGCGTTAACTTCCATATTTATTAACTTCCCATATTTATTTTGTAATTTTTTATTTAATAATTTTAGAAGACGTCTGGATAATGATGAAGTTACAAAACAAATATGTGAATTATGGATCGGACAACGTGCAATAATGTTTCACACACACGATAAAAATAATAATAATAAAATAAAACTAAAACTAATATAATTTAGTTGTAAATTAATTCTAGGTTTCTGTAACCAAGCCTGACTGCCGAGAAATCAGAGGTGCTAAGATTTTGTCAGCCAGGTGTTAAACTACTGCAGCCTCGAAAACAAAGAAACAAAGACCAGCTCTATTAAGATCAAGAGTTTAATGCAAATGTTCAAATTAGCGGTTTATAAATCTGAACTGCAGGAGGGGAATGTTTTTGTTCTGTAAAGGAAATGCGTGGGTTTCTCTCATTGTTTTTGTAAAGAATTCAAATATGGTAAGTGCGTGTCCTTGAGGAGGTATATTTTAAAAAAGGCGTGTCTTGAGATTTCAGTCTTGAGCGTAAATTATGGGTTGGTTGTTCAGAGGGGTTTTATCATTGAGACACTGCATTCCTTTTAGCCCGGAGTGGAGGGCATAATACTTCTAAGACAATAGCATCGTTATCAACACAAATATGAGTGATTTATCAGAAAACTTCGTTATTGAAGTAAGTATTTCTGAACTCTTTTTTTTTTTTTTTTTTTTGGTTTTATTTATGATCATTTATGGTTAGATGTTTCCTGTGAACCGGTAGTCATCATTGATTTAATTTGCATCCTGTAATAAATCGATAGAGAAAAAATATCAAATTGTACATTTTAAAAGCAACAGTAAAAATATAGCCCACTTTATATACGTTTAGATCGTTTCTTGTAAATTATTTTTTCGTAATCGGTTTGCTATATTGTTGTTGTTAATAATAATTAATTAATTAATTGTATTATTTAATCATTATTTTAATTTTAAATACCTAAAAAAAAAAAAGCAGGAAGTGAGATTTCCTTTAAATCACTTCCTGTAAATGCAACACGTGTATATACAACTTTTGTATGCAACTCTTCCAGGTTATTAAACAAATAGCAAATGATTAAACAATAAGATTCAAGGATGCAAATTATAAACAAGATATTGATAATAAAAATTTATTTTTTATTGAAAATTGGCATATATTGTAAATATCGTGTCTAGAAAAGAAGTCAACTGTTGATCTAACTCCTATCTACTCTCAGGATTTTTCAGGTTACGATTTTGAAGACTTGAAGAATGTAACAGACGGGCCTACCAATGAAATAACGTACACCTGCAAAAATGACAGTAGCCAACTGCATCTGTTTCACACCGTGTTTCAGCCTCTTGTATACGGTGTGGTTTTTCTGGTTGGCCTAACAGGAAATGGTCTACTCTTGACCGTTCTGCTTAAACGGCGGAGGAACCTGCGCATCACAGAAATCTACCTGCTACATCTGGCACTGGCTGATCTGCTCCTGCTCTTCACCTTACCGTTTGCGGTTACCGAAGGGGTAGCCGGATGGTTTTTCGGAAACTTCCTGTGCAAGATTTTGGGCCTTCTGAATCGCCTAAATCTGGTGTGTGGGAGTCTGCTTTTGGCATGCATCGGCTTCGATCGCTACCTCGCCATCGTGCACGCTATCCCCAGTCTCCAAACCCGTCGGCCTAAGACCGTTCACCTCACCTGTGCAGTGCTCTGGCTCCTGTGTTTATTTGTGACCATTCCAAACACGGTGTTCCTGTCTGTGGAGAAAGAGAAGAACAACACTTCCAGATTATTATGTTCCTATAACATCCATGCCATCCATGCGAACAACTGGATGCTGACCAGTCGCTTCATCACACACCTGCTATGCTTCTTCCTGCCTCTGGCGATTATGGGGTACTGCTACACTTCTGTAATCATCACCCTTTGCCAAAGCCAGAGGAGTCTGGAGAAACAGGGAGCAATTCGACTGGCCCTACTGGTTACACTGGTTTTCTGCCTGTGCTGGTTACCGTATAACATCACCATTTTTATGGATACCCTGGTGGTGTTTGGTGCTGTGTCGGAGGAGAACTGTCATGCTCGTGACACACTGAAACAAGTGATAATAGTCACAGAGAGCATTGGCTTTTCCCATTGTTGTCTGAATCCAATCTTGTATGCCTTCATTGGGGTTCGTTTCCGAAGAGACCTCATGCAGTTGCTCGCAAAGATAAAGTGTCTGCGTGTATGCCTGTCAGGTGGGCGCACAAAGACTTTTCACAGGGTATCGGTCTCAGAGGCTGTTACTACTACAACAAGTAACCAATACATCTAATAGCAGCTAGACATTTTTGTACATATTTTTTGTTTTTCATCTTTATTTCGCTAACGATCTGTGATTTACAGCTTTACCTGCATCCTGAGCCAATCGCTGCAAATGACTGAATGCACATAATGTAAGCACTTGAAATCATATACATTTCGACAATCTGTTAGTCCAACAATGAATTTCATTAATAAGCAAAACTAGGCACAGTAAACGAAATGTTGTAGTGCTTTGCATGTAAAAAGTGATTCAATTTACAATAAAAAAGTGATATAATCTTATGTCCTGTTTTTTGTGCATCTAATATCATCAGTCAAAAATGAAAAATGTATGTACCCTCACTCACATCAAACAAGGTCAACAAAAAGCAAGTGAACAGGTTCTTTTTCATATTTGTTATTAGATTTCTAATAAAACACAGTATACAGAACAGTTGCAAACAAGCACAAATTGCATCTTATTTACAGCAACTATATATATATTATATTTATATATAGATATTTATATATTACCTTCCACAACAGTTTGGTAGCCAGAATGTAATTAGAACATAGAAACCCAGAGGCTTTTTTCCTTATGCCTTTGCAATCAAACACATTGATCTGAAATATACATATTTTACAATTATCTTAAAAAATGGCTTCAGGTTGTGGTACTTAACTGTAATGATAACCCTCAACAGTTTTCTTTTGATCAAAAGATAACTTCAGCATCAAGAAATTATTACTAAAACCATTTATTACTAAAACTGTATTTTTTAGCATCTGATTGCCAAAGTTAGTCAGTGGCAATTAAAAAACATGTCCAAATGAGAAATAGCCATTACGAAACAAGGTTTTTACAGTTTTACAGAGAAGCCAGATTAAAAGGGCATGTTGGCCATACTTCCAGGCCCATAGCCCAGTGGGCTGTCCAGGGACATGCTTCGTTGTCTAAGACTCTGGGGGCCCATCATGCCTGACTGTGAATGTGGAGGTCCCATCATAGGCCCCTGAGGGGACATGAGGGCGCCCTGCTGGCCAAAGTGTTCCCCAGGGAGAGCCATGCCCCTCTGCTTAGCCTGCATCATCATTAGATTCTGCTGGGCCATAAGATTATGAGGGTGCTGCTGTGGAGACAGCATGCCACGGGGAGGGTGGGATGGGTGTTGTAAGAGGTTGTTGGCCATCATGGCCTGCTGCTGCTGATGGTGATGTTGTTGCTGGAGCTGTTGTTGTGGAGACATGCCTGTCCTGCCCATCATGTGCCCAGGGTGGCATATGGGCCCCATCCCACCTCCTGATCCCATGCCCCTAGAGCCAATCTGAGGCATGCCCATACCTGGACGCATCCCACAATGCGAATGCGAGGGGTGTAGAGGCAGCTGTTGCTCAGCCATCATGTTCTGTAGGTTCGCAATATGGGGGTTGGAGGAGGGGACGCTGCTATGGGGAGGTCCAGATGAAGAGAGCTGTTTAAGAAGATGAGCAGAGGAAGCCTGTGGGGGCAGCTGGCCCTGGTGTGGATTTTGCTGTGGCTGGGACATGGCTTCACTTTTGGGGAAGTACTGCAGGGTGCTGCTGGGCTTGTCCGCGGGAATGATACGTGAAAGATCAAACTCTGGAATGCCTGTATGTGTAGGCCTGATGACCTCACTCAGGTCTGGACCATCACTCATGGGCATGGATGGAAAAGTGTCTGGTTGGTGAGGAGGCCGCTGGTGAGACATGCCTTTGCTTAAAAGGTGCATCTGTTGGGGTGGCAAGACCTCTTCGGGGCGCTGGGGGTACTGCTGCCCCATTCCACCAATAGGGGAGTGAAGAGGTCCCTGCATGCGAGGGAATCCTCCCATCTGGTTTTGGGGATGCATTGGGGAAACATTACAAGGCCCTATTCCATCTGGAGGTCCCCCTCCACCTCCCATTATTGCTGAGGTCATTCCTGGCATTACCATAGGGTTAGGGGATGGGAGCATAGGTCCAGAAGGATCGTGGGATAGCTGTGGACCTCCTTGGAGAACCATTCCCATTGGACTTTGCGGACCACTGTGAGGTCCCATTGAACCCTGCGAGGTGAGAAGCATCTGCGTAGACTGGTGATTTCCCATGTTGCCTACTGGAAAAAAAAGGGTACATGTAATGATTTTAATGAAACATCTCTTTAAGACAAAGACAATAAGATAAAATAGTGTAACAGGGGATCAAATGACGATCTGAAGTAGAAAACAATGCAATGTTAGTTCTAAAACAGGTGATCAATGGAATGTAAAATCTGTACCTGACATGTTGATTCCAGGTAGGAGGGGTCTATCGGGTAGCATCTCGTCATCTGATGTGGCAATTGTCTTGATGGCATCATGGTACAGCGGAGTGGAGCTGGGCATGGCATACTTTGACATCTGAGACATTATTAAGGATAAAGGATTCTGGGAGGGAGGGGCATCTGGCGAGGATGTGAAAGGCATACTAGGATTGATAGAGTTGGAAGGTTGACTGATGGGTGTTGAGTTGGAACTCCTAGGTGGCAGGGACATACCTAACATGAACAAAAAATGACAAACAAACAAAAAAAAAAAAAACATGTAATGTACACAAAACCCTGAAAATCCAAAAAGGTTTTCAAATTTCAGTGAACACCTATATCAGTGAGTACCTGTAACTTTACCTGTATCAGTGGAGCTGCTACCTCCATTGCCTGCAACCTTGACACTAGGAGGCCCCCCAGGGCTAGGCATAGTAGTCTTGGGTGAGGCATTCCAGCCAGGTGAAGCAACAGGCATGGTTGGAGATTTAAGGTGTCCTGGGGAGCCAGATGGTGAACGAAGACCAAGAGAAGGGCCTATTACTTGGGGGGATTTAATAGATGTCGAAGAGGGTGTTCCAGCACCAGAGGCTGCTGGTAGAGGAGGGTGAGTTGGACCACTTTGTGGTAGTTGGCTGGGTGATTTCAGGCCTGCTGCTGAGGGTGAAGGCATGAGGGGTGATGGCTCCTGACTTAGAGAGGGCGATTTGAGCTGGTGAGATGGGGGTATAGCTGGGGAACCCATTGGGTTAACACTAATGGGCAGATCAGGAGGGTGCCGGGCACCAAGTTCTGTGCCTCTTGAGCCAGGGTTCATGGGAATGTGGCTAAGTCTTGAGGTGTTGCTCATGTGGGGAGGACCTGGCTGGTCTGGCCCAAACATATCAGGGCCTGGCTGCTGCATATATGAGCCATCACCCTGACTACCAGGAAAGTTGCTCTGGTTGGGAAACTGAAGAGGTCCATCTGGGCCAGGGATCATTCCTTTGTTAGCACCACCCCGACCATTCTGTGAAGCCCTTATGCGGGAGATGTCATCAGGGCTCAACATCTCCCCAAGCGGCCCGCCAATTCCTGGACCCCCCCTCAGCTTCTGAACCAACAACTGCTGGCCCTGTGGATTTATATTCATGCCCATATTCATACTGAGATTACCCCCTAAAGGAGAGTCAACTATGTCTCTCATTGTGGGGCCACCATCACTGCCTACTCCCCCAATAGGAGAGCCCATTATAGTCCGAGAACCAGGAAAGTCCATTGGATCACCACGGGAGGGCGGGCCTCCTCCAATTCCAGGATTGGGGAAGCCTGGTCCCCCAGTATTATCCATCATCCTAGGACCTCCAAGCCCTGCCTGCTGTTGCTGTCTGGACATTTGCTGCAAGTCCAATCTATGAAGTCTGCGGAACATCTCTTCCCGTGTTATAGAGCGATCCAAATCACCCTGAAAGGGCTGGGGAGGTCCACCAGGCCCCCCTGGAGGATAGCACCCATGAAATGGGCCTCCACCGCCCATGTTTGGAGGAATCTCATCTAGCCAGCCCATGCCTGGCCTTGGAGGTCTTTGAGGCCCCAACCCCTCCATACTTAGAATTCCTCCAGGACTTTCTGGGTAACCCCAACCCCCTGAAGGACCTCGCATCTGTCCAAGAAACCTTGGCCCTCGAGGACCTTCCTGATGCATGTCTTTTAGTCGTGAATTCCCTCCCATTCCTCCCCCTACCATTGGCCCTGGCCCCCACTGCTGATCCCCAGGTTTACTATGATATGGTGGTGGGGGTCCCCTGATCAGCATTTGAGGCCCCCCAGGCATGCCCATCTCTGGCATCATGCGGAAATGCTGGGGATGTTGGTGGGGGTTCATCTCATGTTGTCTCCTTTTCTCCTGGTAGTACTCTTCTTGCAGCTTCCTCCAAGCTAGCTGCTCTGGTGTTACACCTTCGGGTCCCAGAAGGGGCCCCATGTCTAAACCTGAGGGTGAGGAGAGGTGGTGGGAATGTGGTGGCATAACATGGTGCGGGCCCATCAATGAGTCATCCAATCCAGGTCCACCAAGATTCTGTGTCTGTGATATGATGGACTGTAATGGCTCCTCGTACTTTTTCATTCCACCAACAGAGGGCATACCAGGCATACCAGCATTGTTGCTGTGGCAATTACCAGTATTCCCCCCACCATTCTCACCATCTTCCAAACCTCTACCTCCGTCATTACTATTATTGTTATTAACATTAGTGCCGTTAGGATTGCCATTAGGACCTCTTGGTTCCTCATGGCCTGCACCGGCTCCACTACGGAGAAGTAACCTCTCAATGTCTCGAAGAGTCTGTAAAGAGCGTTCACGATGTTCCAACTGCTCCTTAGAGAGGCCATCTGTGTTTCCAGGCGCTCCACGTTGGCCCTGTTCGCTCTGACGGTGTGCAGATAAAGCAGAGGGGCTTGAAGAAGGAGATACACCTGCACCATGGTGGGCAATTGTACCTGGCCTGTCCACTCCATCTGGTCCTGAAACGCCCACAGACTGTGGACCAGAACTTCCTTGGCCCATTGAATGAACTGCAGAGCGGCTGTTGCTGTTTGACGTTACTCCTGCTCGGAGGGATTGGGCTGACTCACCATCTGGATGGCCTGTAGAAGGAGGAGTACTGGTGCCTGGAAGGTGTCCTCCAACGACTCCAACAGAAGCTGGCCGGGGTGTACCACTTTGGGATTTGGGTGTGCCAATGGGCGGACTGTGACTAGAACTGATCTGCTCTGTCAGGTTGGAGAGTTTTCCAATGCCAGAAGACTGCTCAGACAGATACAAAAAAAGAAAAGAAAGAAAGAAAGAAAGAAAGAAAGAAAGGGAGCTGTTAATTTCATTATTAATCTAAGTTCAATACATCACTAAGGACTATACTGTTTCTCATCAAAACAGAAACAGGAACAAAGATAAGCATTATGATTTAAATAGCATTTAAACAAATACAGTGCCTCACACCACCAAGCACCTGCAGTGTGGATGCTGTGACAATTTTTCCACTCCACTTTTGTATTTAAAGAACATACAAACATATTATAATTACAAACATAAACAAACCCATGTAATTCACCAAATTATGTGTCCACGTGTCTGTACATACAGACCTGTTCCAGCTTGGTACGAGGGACATTCTGCTGGTGATACAAGAGGATGGAGTCCGTGTGGCCATGCATCACTGCTTCTGCAGCACTGCACAAATAAAAGCGTTGTTAAATCTACTTAACAACAAAGAAATTAGGGGCGAAATTTTTTTTTTATGATTTTAATAGTTTTCTATTCAGTCAAGCGGCTTGCAAAAACACTCCTACACCTGTTAAAAGAGTGTGGTAGAAAACTGGCTGCTAAGATGACACATGCAAATAAATCAACTCCTTTGTTGTGGTTTTCACAGAAATTTCCGCCTGTATGCTACATATCCCATTTGATCAAAACAGCCTGTCAAGCTCCAGAGATCTGTACTGACCTGTTGGCAAGGCTTGTGGTGAAGACATACACTACTTGCTGAGGAGGACGAGGGTGCAGATCTGTGCGAATGCCAGGTCCAACTAGTGCCGGACCTCCAGGATCACTAACATGGCCTGTGGCAGATGAACCAGAGTGGCCCTGACTAGCACACATCACATGCTCACCTGTGAGAAGATAAAAAAGTGAATGAGTGATAAAATATTTGTAATGGCAGAAAATATATCTGTTTACATAAAGAATTTACATAAGTCATTTGATGACATATATCGAGTGTTTTTTTTTTTCTGGTTTAGTTTTTTTTGTGATTCTTGTAAACATGTACGCCCAATCATCCTTTAAAGAGAAGGTAAAAAGCAACAAAATACATATGAAATATTATTCATTCTTATTTAAATATTAATCATTAATATTAAAAACTGTCAGAACATTATAATCATTATGAAATATCACTCTAATAACATAAATGCTTGTTTACTACCATAAAATCTTCCGGAAAACCACAAGGAGGAGCTAAATCCCACAGAAAACTTCCCAGACCTTCAGTTCCATTATGAATGTCTAATGGCTTAGCATTTACGTCATGAATTTATGTGGGCAGATATGAAACACTGAAGATTTGTACAAAATGAAAAACAAACATGCCGTGTTCTGTCTCATGAATGTCACACAAAATGAATTGTTGAAACGTTTATTAATCTCAATTATTTTAAAGATAACTTTGATATGACTCACGCCGATTCAAGGTTACGGAGTGAGACATTTTCCTTAAAGGGCAATGCAGAGTTTGTTGGGGGTGTTGTGTTGCGCTTGTGCAGGTAATGTTTCACGACACACCTTCAGTCATGTGTCAATAAACAGATAAGGAAGGCTGAGCTTACTTCACAAGAGGGGACAATAGCTTTAAAGCTCAATGTCATAACTGAAGGAACATTATGCCTTCTCTACTATGTGTGTGTGTGTATGAACTTTCCTACAATAACTCTAATACCATTAAATGGCAAGTTCACAGTCAAATACTTTCATATACAAATGACAATATAAGTTGTAGTTAATGTCCATTCTTTGATTATTTACTGCTGATGGAGGTTTAGGCATCCTCAGTTACCATTCATTTTTATTGCATCCACATACTGTACCGCGAAGATTAATTGTAACTAAGGCTGACGATCAGAAACACCTTTTTTGTGTTGCACAAAATAAAGTCATACAGGGTTTGGGTAGACACGTAACTTAAAATGAAGACAAAATCGTTTTTTTTTTTTTTTTTTTTTTTTCCCTTTTCTTTTTTTGTCTATGCAAATCTAAACCAAAATTAAACTTCCTTCCAAATGATATATGTTTTTATGACAATTAAGCACATTCACACCACCTCAATTCTCTTCATGGTAATGCAGCGGTAGTTTCATACACTTCGACGCATTCAACCACGCTGACGATACACACGAGAACCAATGAAATTTAAGTGCTGTCAGCACAGATAAACTCAGCGAGTGTTGAATCCTACATCTTCAAGATGATGCATTACGCAGCATTTTATGCACGCGTCTTTATTTCTTTTAGAATGTCTTTTTTTAAACGCCATAAAAACCGATGTTTACATGGAATGATAAGGAAGCAGCGGTTCGGTTCATAACCGTTAGTAGGGCTGTTTGTGTTTCTATCTATTTTTTGTTTGCTATGCAAACAGGTCCTCAAATGCTTCTTTCTCAGGTTCTCTCTGGTACGGAATAGGAGGTAGCGCAGGGCGCATACACTCCAGAATTGCAGTCAGCAACCGAGATGTACAACCATGCATTCAGACACAAACACGCATGCTTTGAAGATGACACTTAAGCATTCTAATAGAGCGTATGTGCGAAGTGTTACGGTGGAAGATGAATGACTGTTTTGACATCTGATGGTTAGCCAAGATCTCATTTATACAAGACGTTTTGCTGGCTTTTCTATCTATACATTCAAACTTTAAGCTAATAAAACTAGTTTTTCTCATCAACGTCATGTATGTCTTGATGAACTTTTTATCTAGTTGTGTATTTATACTTCGTGTGCGCCAATGTGCGTGATTCATATTTCTATTTCAACATTCTTCTTTTCTTAACTTGCCTATATTCACAGTGGTCTCTTTTCACATTTCCAGGTTTCTCAGAAGTGGAAGTCATCATGGTCGAGTAAACTGTTACAGTTGTGAACAGAAACTACAACAAATGTTGTAAGATGGAGCAAGAAGCCCCCCTGGGATAAGACGATCCTACCCACCTTTAAGTGTGCTCTCGACCACAGACAGCGACAGAACTCACTTTAGTATATTTAGAAATTGCCTGCACACTAATTCGTAGAAATTGTGAGTGGAATTTCATTAGAACAGATTCGAGATAAACTGATCTAATTTTTGAAAATGATTAACTGCGTGTTTATTTTATGTCGAATATTGATATGTGTATTTGTCCAATGTGGACTAGAAAAAAAATAGATCTGAAAAAAAGGTATTATTTAAAGGAATAGTTCACTCAAAAGAGGAAGATGTTTTGAAGAAAGTTTGTAACCAGGCTGTTTTGGGTCACCGCTGACTTCAATAGTATTTTTTTTTTTTGACTCAAAACAGCTTGGTTACAAACTTTCTTCACGATATCAGAACAAAGAACCTCATACAGATTTGGAACCACTCGAGAGTGAGTAAATGATGACAGAATTTTCATTTTTGGGTGAACTATTCTTTTAATAACTAACACTTTTGTGCCATTACAACCAAATCGTTAATTGTTTCCAATTGACTTCCATTCCATCTGCAGCTAATTCGTATATATAATAAGAATAAGGGATCTAAAATATGCTTATGCAGAATGAGGCAAAATATGGCAATATATTAATTTGCGCTTTAAAAGTAAGATATTATTAGCAATATGCATGCATGTCAATAGTGGGAATTGAAAATATATTTATTTGATACAAAAAATGAATTGATTCTGTTGGTCAGAAGAGAGAAAGATGACCGGTTTGTAGCTTTTGTATTTATATATAACACCCGTTAGCCATTTTTTGTATGTAATGGCAGCATAAAATATTTTTTTTTATTTTGTATATTATTGTTCAATCTTGTATTTGTATTTCTGATATATGAATGCAAGCTGAATTGCAACTCTTTTTTTTTTTTTGTTTCCGCTGGGTCAACAGCGCTGTGTGTTTTTCACGACAACGACGTCAACCAGACGTTTGCGTAAACAGTCTACAGGAAGAAACATTCATTACGGTTTATAAGACAGTATTTATGTGCAGGTTCAGACTGGCAGGCCGTGTGTGTGTGTGTATGAATGAACTCACGGTGAGCGGCAGAAAGGGGTTTCTCATCCTCTTCCTCCGTTTCGGCCCCTGAGCACCATTCATCACCGCTGTACGGCTGTTTTCTCTCCAGCACACACCGGCGTTTGCTGCGCATCACTCCCTCTACTGGAAAGCGTTGGGAAAAACACGAAGGCACAGACACGTAAACATATTTAGAATCAATTACGCGTATTTATATAAGACAGGGCGGCTTCTATCCGCACTGATATAAGCTAACTCCCGAAATCCGTCTCCAAAAGCAGATTTAATACGGAGAGCACACACGGAGTGCTCCAGAAATGTTTTGGCATGTAAGTGGACACGCAAGGCCTACGAAGCCTTCAAACGTCCCATAACCTTGAATACGCAGAAAACAAGGGAGAGGGAGAGAGAGTGAAAATGAGAGGAAGAGAGAGCGTTGTGGTTGTGGTGTCCTCGGCCTGCGCACGCCGTGTCGGCGGCGGCCAGAGATAAAGAGCTGACCTTTTCTGCATCCTCTTTTGTTCCCAGCAGACATCAGTTTACGTAAATGAGTGAGTCAGCTCTCTCTCTCTGGTCTACTTTCTCTTTAATCATTGGCCCTTTCCAGGTGTGGCAGTCGAGTGGTCTGAAGTGGATGGGTGACTTGCATTTCATTTGAATGCCTTTCTGTTTGCTTTTCTATCGGGTGAACAATATATGCAGAGAAAGGGAGACAAGAGAAAGGAAAGTTTTCCTGAAAAACAGCTGGATGGAGACGATAATGTTCTCACTTCCCCATTTCTGATCCGCTCTACCATTATTTTTTTTATATATATATATATATATATATATATATATATATATATATATATATAATATATATATAAATATATATATATATATATAAAAAAATATATAAAAAAATATATATATATATATAAATATATATAAAATTTTATACATATAAAAAAAAATATATATATATATATATATATATATATATATATATATATATATATAAATAAACAGTAATACTAAGAATGCTTTTTTTATATATATATATAATTATTAATATTTCTATTATGGTAAATACAATTTTTATATTTTGGATTGTTTTTATTTTATATTATTATTTTATATATAGTATTATATACTGAAGATTTTGTGAACGTACATTTAAGTCCATTAAGATTAAAATTAAAAAGGGGACGCATCAAAATGAAGCGAGATGATGTTTAAAACGGGAACAAATATATACCAATGGGATAATTCGTTCATTTTTATGATCCTGTTAGCAGATTTGTTCTCGTTTAAAGCATAAACTCATTTACATACATTTCACAGAAAAACAAGACTTCATATCTTGCATCTCAGGTAAAATGTATCTTGCCTTAAGGAAGTTACTGTAGATATTTGTACTAGAAAACAAAATATACTGAGGTGTGAATATTTTTGAAAGGCATGCAACATTAACTTTATGACTTTTTACGAATGTAAGACTTTCTGCTCTGCTCGAAAATATTTCGAGGGATAGGTTACAGCGTAATTATAGTGTACTCCAATAAATATTTCAATTTCCAAAATAATTAAAACATAAATTAAAAGTTATTTACTTTTTTTTTTTTGTTGCAAATCAATTATAAAAAAAAAAGACCAATTCTGTTTTCAACTGTAATAACCCCACCTTCTACCTTCCAGACAGGTGTGCGTGTTTGAGTGAAAGAGTGAGAGTGTGTATTCACACACAAAAGAGCTTCAGTGCTATTACAGGAAGCCCAGATGACTCAGTTTCTCAAAATCACTCTATTGCCCTGTTATTTCCCCTGATCTCTGTCTCTAATACACGCATGACATACACAAAGCACCAGGAAAATGGAAATAAAATAAGAACTGCACAATGAACCAAACAAAAAGAAATGGCGCGCGCACACACACAGTGAAAAGAAAAACACGCCTCCGCATATCCAGGAAGAGAAGACCCGTTATTGCTTTTTATATTGGACAGAAGCGGTTTGGCTGAATCTCACGAGACCTGTCAGCAACGCTGACTCTGGTCGCATTTCAACCCAAATCAAAAGAAAGAACGAGAAGGTTTTGCATAAATAATAATAATAATAATATGCATTTTTATGACAATTTCAACACAAACAGCTGTCGTTATTGTAATTTATTGGCACTAGTCTCATTCACTTGCACACATTCAAGTCAGTGACAATCATAATTCCAAGAAAGATGAGCTCTTTGATGATACAAAGATATTATTCACTGCTGCATTGTATATCTAACTTTCTCCTTCCAGAATGATCATTTTTAGTGGCGTGAAACCTGGTTAACATGGGCTGACACTGAACAGCATCCTATCGGTGGTGGCATTCAGAACTGTTACTAGGGCAACCAGAACTAGAAACGCAGACTAACATCCGATCTGTATAGCAACTGCTGACACGCAGCAGAAAAATGCCATTGGTGATGTGAACAGGGCTTCAGTGATGACATTTTTATTTTGGTCATTTTATTTTTCCAACAATAAAATCTAATAATAGACCTACTAAATAATTGTACTCCAACACCTCAATTACTTCTATTATTTTAAAATGTATATATGTATATATATATATATATATATATATATATATATATATATATATATATACATATATATATATACACACATATATATATATACACACATATATATATATACACACATATATATATATATATATATATATATATATATATATATATATATACATATATATATGAAAGAAAAATATATATACATATATATATTATACATATATATATATATATAGGCAATCATATACGCTTCCTGTAATATATATATATATATATATATATATATATCAGGGCTCATATACAATAGTCCAATAGCCATTATATATATATATATATATACATTTCTCTCTAGAATATATATCATTGTACCCTGCACAGATATATATAACAGATATGTGCTTCACATATATCATATATATGTCTCATATACATATATATATTCCATATATATACAATATGTATCCATATATCTGACATATACTTGAATCTCTTTAGAATAGGCTCTTTTGTTACCATATATATATATATACGTCCAGGAGGTTGGCTACAGTCCCATGGATCTTAAATATATATATATACATATATATATATATATATATATATACATAGTGATATGGAGCCATATATATAGGCCCAATATATAGACACTATATGGACACATATACATTGGTCACATATATATATACGTGAGTTATATATATATATCATATATATTATTACTTTTATATATATATACTTTTTCTTTATAATATATATATATACATATATATATATATATATATATATATATATATATATACATATATATATATACACATATACATATACATATACATATATATATATATATATATATATATATATATATATATATATATATATATATATATATATATATATATATATATATACATATATATATACACATATATACATATACACATATACATATATATATATATATATACATATACATATATACATATATATATATATATATATATATATATATATATATATATATAAAATACACATTTTAAAATATGCGTGTATAGTGTATTTATTTCTTTAATATTTTTTTATATTTATATTTTTTAGGTTTTGAAGTCTAATTTTCATTAGTATAATGCAAAGAAAAAAACTACTGTGTACAGTCAATTATTTTGTCCCATTCTAGGAATTTTGTGATCCTCATTTAACCCATCCAGCTATAAAATCTCAGTGGTCTTAAAGTTATTTCTGTACAAAATAATGGACATATTGGGTTTTTTTATTTTGGTGCTGGTGTTAAATATGACACGGACATGTTTTTGTCAGAATCACTAAACCACATAAGGGAACTTGTGTGTGAGTGTGTGTGCGCAGCAAGGGACCTGTTGACATTCAGGAACTTGTTGCATTGAGTCTCCCTCCCCCTCAGTCTCTCCACCACGCTCTATTCTACTTCCTGTCTGAGCGCAGAGCCTCTCTCCACCCTCGCTCAATTAGTGAGTGACACACACACGCACGCACGCACGCACACACACACAAACAACAGGACAACCAACAGGAAAACACAAGCACTTGCGCATATGGCACCGTTCCAGTAGCATAACATCTGATACACGCATATAAGCATGCGCGTGCACACACACACACACACACATGTGCTCAGAAAGGTCAGGGCATTTCGGGTTGCTGAAAACAGCCAGTTTCATCTTTACTGTGTTTCCAGTTAAAAGGGGAATTCCAAAAGTGTGGCCTTTTTGAGAATGTTGATAGAGAGATACAGTGATACATAAGTAAAATGAGTTTGGTTGTGAACTACCTATTGAATATATGTCTATGTCTATGTGTGTGTGTGTGTGTGTGTGTGTGTCTCCCATAGCCTGACTTGAAATTATTGGCATAAAATGCGGTCCTCATGAATTTTCAGCACAAATACTCCAATCAAGTCAAGTCACCTTTATTTATAAAGCACTTTAACAATACAGATCGTGTCGAAGCACTTAAAGTACTTAACAATTTGGAGAATATAGTGTCAGTAACGTATAATGTCGAGATTAATCACTCAATTTTCAGTTAAAAGCATTTTATTAATGAGTTCAGATACGTCAATGTCTAGCTCGGTTCAGTTTCAATAATATCTGTGCGATCAAATAGACAATAATTGCTAGAAATGAAGTGTCCAGTCTCAAGTGTCACATGAACCGTCAAAAATCATTATTAAATGCTACTCCAGAAACATTTAGGCCGGATTTACTAACAGCTTGCACCAACGCAAGCCAATTCAAGTAAATGCAGCTTTTTGACCACTACTGTACTTAAAAAAAATTATAATAATGCTATATTGTAAGTAATTATATTTTAAAATGCTTATAATCAGATGACATCAGTTACTTTTTATACTTGGTCATGTATTATTTACACAATGGCAGTAAATTATTAATAAGGTTTTTTTTTGTTTAGTCCTACCGCTTATTTTAATACAAAAAGTCTTGCACACACCGGTCAGCTGTAACTGCGATTAAGTTAATTTGTCATTTTAATAACTGTATTAATTTTGTCATCGCCTCACAGACTCCCGAAGGTGTTTCCCGGTTTGGGAAATGTTGATGACAAAGAATGGAAATATTTTCTTAGAATCTCAAAGTAACGAAGAAGTCAGAATACGTTACTGATGTGTGTAATCTGTAAAGCTAGTCAGATTGGATCTGATGTTTCCAGAAAGCCCATGCTACTTTGTGTTTAAAGCGTCAGACTGTGGGCGGCCCGTGGACAATCGGTCAAAGCATGAGTGCGGCATTACGCCTACCTTTGGCATCTGGCTCCAAAACAGGGGTGAGTGACTCTCTTTGGTCTCCCGTGTCCATGGAGACGCTCCTTTCCCTCTTTGCCTTGGTCTTCATTATCCCACCAACTCCACCGCCTGATTGGTTGAGGCTCTTCAGTCCAGGGTTGCCAGGAGAAATCTGGTTGGATTTGACTCCATGGTTCCCAGACCCACTGCCCTTTGACCCTTGGTTGCCAGCAGGTCCTTGCTGCTGCGCTTGGTTTACATTGGGGAGCTGCGACTGGGCCCCGCTTGTCACTTGCTTGCCATGATTGGATAGTTTATTTTCAGAGTGCATTTGATTGGCTGGTGATGGAGAGGAAACTGAGGGGGTTGGGTTGCAGCGATATGTTGTGTCCGTCTGTCAGTGAGACTGCAAACAGACAGCTGAAAAGAGAATGAAAAGTGATTGAAAGAGATTGAAAAGTCACTGCCAACAGTAACTCTCTTACCTCATAATAGAGATGATACAAATCCAATTGATCTTTTAACAAACTGTATTTCAAAGATATATGAATATATAACTACAAGTCGGAATGTTTTGCTATAAATCTTAATATAAAGTGTTAATGATTCAAATTATATATTTATATTATAATTAATAAATTATTGTTAAGAATTCAAAAGGTAGGTCTAAATATAGCTTCAAAACATGCAAGACAATTACAAGTGACCAAGAAAAAGCACTTTCAGTTTCTGGGAGTGCTAAGTATAGAAAGTTTACAGACAATCATAGTTATAGGAGTTTCTATTTTAATCAGCATTATCGCCATTTGACAAAACGTGTCTAAGGCTCAGGATGCTGTATATGTGGAGAATAACGCGCGGCAATAAGCCGTTTTTTAAGTGGCATTCATCGTTTTTTTGCTAATAAACTCTTCATGCATAAATGCAAATAATAAACATTTGTCTACAAGTAAATATGAATATATTTTTATAAATGCAAATTGTAAATATATAGATATAATTCTGACCGTATGATTGTAAGACTGTCACTCACTGTGAGAAACTAGCCAGCGCATCAGGAGATTCATTTATTTATTAAACTGTAAATGGCCTTGTACGCGTTTATACCAGACCCAATCTCAGGACACTGAAGGATCGTTTGAAGGGGGTGCCGCAGGTTTGCTGTGGATTTACGCACCTCACTGAGATGAAGGTCCAACAAGCAAGTGCATTCCGACGTCTCCTCACTGCACGCGCACCGATCTGTAACACACACCACACAGGCTTAACTATGCTTTCGTTTCATTCCATTATGACCCATTATCACACAAAAACATTCAAAATATCGAGACGTTTTAGCATGACTGGAAAGCCTTTAAAAGAGCCAGAGAGACTTTTAGAGGTGTAACTGTCCCTTTAAGAAGGAGGCTGCAAATGATGCCCAGAAGTGAGTTTCCTGTTTAATTTGCTCCACCCAGATTGAGCAGAAACCGCAAAAACTCCCCAACTTCAATAATAATATCCATTTTTCATCACAGTTCTTATTTTCCTCTCTATCTATCTATCTATCTCTTTATCATTTCCCACTCCCTCTTCTTCTTGCTTATACAGTCACAAACATATCGGTGTCTGCAAATGAGTAAAAGGTATTTACATATTTTTGAATCTACTATTAATATTTGCAAATTTACATATTTCCTCAAGCTCTGATTTCATCTACGTGCTGGTGGACTCTTGACTAAATTAACCTTTAGCATAAACCCTTTTAACATGTAGTCTTTCACTTCTGAGAGCGGGCTGATGACTCAGCTTGCATGCAGAGGCATGTCCAGTTTTATCCAATCAAACGCTTTCTAGTCTAAAAAATCCCTCCCTATAATAACAATTTACACGATATTCAAATATTTTAAATATTTTTTTAAAATCTAATATTTAAAAAAGCAAACAGACACTAAATGCAAAAGAAGCCCTTTTGTACGCTACCATTTTTAAAAAAAAATCGAATTTTCTAAAAATAATTCTAAAAATAAATAAATTTAAATTAAGCCAAAACTGCACAATTAAGCCAAAATTGTATGATTAGCTGACTTGTTATTATTATTATTATTAATTATTATTGTTATTAATAATAATCATAATAACTTGTTATTGATACATTTCATTCAGTAACAATGTTTTTTTAAATTAAGTTTAAGTTATAAAATAATAACAACAACAACAACATTATTTTACATTGTCTGTCTTTTTTATTCCTTACACAACACTTTTATTTTGAAAGACAACTGCAAGTAGCCCTTACAGCTTTTTGGAGTCTCTCACTACAAGTCTAGGTGCATGCTGAGTTTCTAAATGCACGTTAGTAACCCAAACTCTTAGCAGATGCAGACATGGAGTTCTGAGACGCTGCGGTGGAACATAAGCTGTTCACACGTAAACGAACGCAGTACCGCGCTCCAGTCTAAAACATGCGGCACACATTTAAATCGCAGACGTTTTGATAAATCGCACTATTACGCAATTGCATTGATGGAATTTTGATGAATCACGCAGCCCTAACATCGAGACAAGAACGAAAAAAACCAGTCACCAAACCACTTCAGGGGCTCTTGAAGCTACATTTACAATGGACACCAACTGATCGCATTCCAAGAGTTACCGTAGATCCAGAACTAACACACGCACACACACACACACACACACACACCTCGGCACAGCTGCCAAGACTGAAATGTGCGAAGGATTGGGTTTCTCTCATGTGAATGGAAGAGGAACTACACACAATCCCAACAGCCACCTGCCTTTGTCCATAACCTGCAGAGCTCTCCTGCATGTGCGTGTGTGTGTGTGTGTGTGTGTGTTGAGGGAGTTCCCATGCTGTCATTGCAGGTCTGTCATGTAGACTGTGTGGGAGAGGCATGTGTTACATGTCATACATACAGGTCTGAACAGGACACCGTGACACCTGTTGCACAAGAGACGTTCTCACACACACACACACACACACGCACGCACGCACGCACGCACGCACGCACGCACGCACGCACACAAACCCAATGACACCGTTCATGCAAATGATAAAAAGGCCTTACTTTTCATATTCTTAAACCTAGCAGGGCAGAATAAATTGGGAAAAAATCCAGATAATATAAAAAATAAAATAAAAGTTTGTTTACATATATGTATGTATTTTTATATACATGAATATACACAGTACACACCGATATATTATGTAAACAAAAGCTTTTATTTTGGATGCAATGAATAGTAATTACTCATTTTGACAGTACACATATACAACATTTATTATCTTATTATTAAAATAACAATATTTATTTTGCATTACAATTACTAATACATTTATGTAATTAAATCAAATCTCTCATCACACCGCTATTCCGTTTTATTCTCGAAGGCTTAAAAGCTTGTGCTTTACAATACAATTAAATCTAAAATTGTCATAAACACTTCCAGTCAGACGTAAAGCGTGTCGGTGTCGGTGTCCCACACATATTTCCATCCCAGAAGCATTCAAGCTATTGACCTCAAAAACAAAAAACACACATTATCGGTCCCTCACCAGCACACCTCTGCCCCTCCATCACACTCTCCGTCTCCTCAACGGGGAACTTTTTTTTTTTTTTCCGCTTGCTGCCGTTCACAAACACCCTCTCCTTCCTCAAAGTTATTTGCGCCCTTTCTTCCCCTCCGTCATAAATAACAGACTCTTTCCCCTTCTCCTTCTCTGCGTGTCGTTTCTGTGCCACAGCGGCACCAAACGGATATGCGAAAATAGTTCGATTTCTACATTTTCTGAAAAACACGTGGGTTGGTGTTTACCTGTGCGAAACTCGGCGCTGTGATGGTACGGCTGTTAAAGGGATAGGTCACCCAAAATGAAAATGCGCCATTATTAACTCAACCCCAAGCCATCCGGATCTTTTCGCTTCGTAAGACCTCAACATATCATCGGGAAAGCTTTAGGTATTAATTTAGGTATTTTGTCTGTTTGACTGTATGCATCACCAGAACCACAGTTTCAGCTAAAAATCTCTACTCAAGTAAAACAAAAAAAATGGCCTGAGGGTGATTTACGGTTAATAATACACCTTTACAGTCACTTCACTCTTAGTTAGCGTTCACACAACAGACAATAATAGTCTGTGGATAACAAACGCATGCCGCAGTTTGCTGCCCCTTTAAATGCTCGAGTTCTTTAAAGCTGCCGATTCTGATAGGCGGTCTATGTTTTTATCATGCGTGTAAGTGTTTTAAAGGAATAGTTCACCCAAAACTTTTAATAACCCCTTAATTTACACACTCCCAAGCCATCCTATGACTTCCTTATTTCTGACGAACGTAATCAATTTTTTTAAAAACGTATCCTGGCTCTTCCGAGCTTGCTGGGGCCCTTATTTTGAAGCTCCATAAATCAGATACATCGGTCATTAAATCTAACCTATGCATCTCTGAGGGGTTAACGCGTATCTTCTGAAGCAGATCGATGGGTTCTTGCAACAAATTATTTCTATTTTTAAAAATGATAACTGACCTGTGACTCAATGTATGACGTAAGCCCCCGAGACGTGTAGGTTAGTTTTACGACAGATATATCTAATTTATCTAAGAGTTTCAAAATAAAGGCCACTACCCACCAGCATTAACAAACTTGGAAGAGCCAGAATACATTTTTTTTAAAAACTGTGTCCGTCTGAAAAAAGAAAGTCATATAAACCTAGGGTGGCTTCGGTGAGTGAAATATTGGATAATTTTCATTTTTGGGTGAACTACTCCTTTAAGATTCTGAAAGTGATTCCAGTGACTTGCCGTTTTATGGTCGTCTTGTACCCGCGGTGTTGGTTTCCCTATTTTCATAAAACGAATAGAATTATCAAACTTAGTTAGCATTTTAGTTTTCATAATTGGTGGGAAAAAAAATTTATGCAATGCCATGTGGTTGCCAAGGTGTTCTGGGCTACTTTTAGACATTGTTGTGCTGTTGCCAAGGTGTTTTGTTTTGGGGGGGTTTTATGTATTGTGCCGTTTCTAGGTGTAGTCGGATATATCAGTCGTAAAAAGTATTTATGCATTGTATGTGTTCTTCTGGTGTGTTGAGTGTATATATATATATATGTATATATATATATATATATATATATATATATTACTTATGTTTTTAGCACAAATTATGTGGGACAAGGGAGAGGAAGAGAAAGACAATACACAATTTCTCTTTAAATTGACATTTCAGAGAAGTTCTCACACACACAACCTGCTGGACCCCAATTAGTCATTAACTAAAAGACACACAGTGCTCATCACTCATTAACCCCCAAAGAAAATTCTCTCATGATAATGCATCGCAGCAGCCCTTGCGCTCATCATTTAGCATGGCCAGGTCAGGTCGACTGAGCTAACTATGGTCATTAGCATTAGAGGTTGACCAATATGGTTTTTTAATGGCTGGTGCCAGCGACAGCGATGATTATACATCTCGTCCCTAGCTAAAAACAATTACGCTTTAGCATGCATTTAATCGAGTTCCTATTTTAATAAAAATTAACTTCAATCGTAAACGTCAACGTGCAACTGAAAAAAACATCAATTAAAATCGTGTTTCATGTTTTTTAGATGTTAAAGATTCCCCCAAAATGAAGTACTGATTCATTTTGTCCAATCAAATGCTCTCTAAAATGAGAACGTCTCTCTCCACCCAAAAAATACTTTACTATAATAAAGTGTAGTAACCAGTTTTTGGCACGTTGATTACCATTTTTATAACCAGGAGTTTTACTACAAATACCACGGTTAAACTATGATTGATGTAGCAAAATCACAGAAGATTAGTGGTTACCATGGTTTAACTATAGTTACCATCAGGATTGGAAATCAACTTTTTTTACTCACCAGCCAATTTGGCTACTAGACTTTTAAGGTTACCAGCCGTTCATAATTTCTTCTAGCCAAAAAAAAAAGAAACTCTGTTAGTGATGGGTCAAGGTTAGCCATGTTCAAGTAAGCTATATATGCTACGAAATTAGGCTGTATGTAATATATCACGATGTCTCACGAGTGCAGTATTTGCACTTGACTTACAACTTCTGATTTTAACCGTATTTGACGGGTGTTAACTTTACGCTCGACAGTGGATGTATTTATATCGAAACCTGCAATCTAGTAGTCAACTCGGCTGAGTACTCAACTCTTCACGCCTGTTAAATATTAAAAGGAATGAGCCGTTTGTGTGTCCCGCCTAAACTTCCTGTTTAGCGTTTTTTGTTACATTCGCCAAATTGTGTGTGTGTTAAACCATGGAGTCTACAGAGCAGTCATTACATCAGAGCATCTGAATAACCGTCTTGGAAAACACAAACACACACCTCTTAGAGCAATGAACTGCGCTTGTGAAAGAGAGAGAGATTAGTAAGAGAGAGAGAAAGTGAGATGTGGGAGAAAGCAAACAGAGAAAAACAACAGACAACATCTTAAGAGAATGACCCAGAGAACCCTGTGAAAAGAGCGATTTTTTTTTTCCAACCACTTCTTCTCAAAACTCAGCTATTACCGCTTGGCACTTTGATCCCATTTACAGAGTCCAGAACAAATCAGAAAGAGACTGATCTGAGAAAACAAGAGCTCAAAATGGGAGTTTGTCTCTCACAAATGGCATTTGGATTGAGAACATGAAACTGACGTCAGCTACAGAAACTTTCCAGAGATTCAAGTTTGTGTTTGAAAGAAGCAAAATGAATGTCTGAGACGATTGATTTTTTTGGGGAGGGGGTTTGAAGCACGTGTTTGATGCTCTCACAAAAGAGACGGGGGCTGATGTCATTAGAAGACCACCGACATATAAAGCCCAGGCGGCTAACATGATGAGAGTCAGAACGGATGTTTCCAAGTGTTTGTGTGTGTGCCAAATTAGCCATAATTTGGGGAAAAATCTTAAAATTAACCATGACTTTGTTGTAAAAATTTGTTTAAATTTTATTCATCAAAAATACAACAAATAAATTGTGTTCCGAAGACGAACAAAGCTTTAACGGGTTTGCAACTTTTGATCAATGCAAAAAATTGTCATTTTTGGGTGGAGTAACCTTTAATAGTGAAACTTTTCAACGACGACAAAAATGTAATAATAGTAGGAAAAAAATTAAAAAGATGCCCCGAGGCTATGGACTACAAGAAGAATCTCTTGCACAGGCCAACTGACCTCGAAATATCGTCAAGAGACAAATATTAGCTTTGTGTGACATGTTTTTTTAAATTCTCAAAAATGAGCAGCTGCTGATTATTTCATGAATTGCTACCATTTCAGAAAAAAATCTTGACTTTTCTGCTTAATAAAAGAAGCGGCCACTGTCATGATCATATTTTTACTAAGAAATCGGGTAAAAATTTTGGCAAAAACTCCCAAAAGGTGTCCTATGACCTGATACACTTTTCCCTCCACATATGTAAAAGAATACAGACGTAAACCAAGAGAAAAAAACCCTAATGCTAACCCCCACGCTCTTGCCCATGTAGTTTTGAAATCTAGGAGCAAGTCTCCAACACACACACACACAACTTACACTGTTGCACATTTTTAGCATGCTGAGGTATATTTATAGCTCCAAATGCCCAAAGGAGAGCAGGAGAAAAGTAATAGGAAAATTCTAGGCCCTCTCCTAAGACACACACACACCTCTCGCCCTCTTATACTTGCGTAAACACATAAATCTCTCGCACACATGCACACAGAGACGTACTGTAGGCAATACAGGGTCAATACTGTGACCAAAGTGTGTGACAGAGGAGTTAAACGTTAACAACACACACACAGAGACACACACAGTGAAGGCTTTATGACATCGGCCCCGGCTTAACAAACTACATTTGAGCGCGGCGCCAGTGGAAATGTGGGGAGGGGTGAAAAAAAAAGAGGGAGAGAGAGATGAAGAATGAAAGGGTCTGACGGCCGTCTCTGTCCCGGGCTGTCCACTTAGACTCGCTCTCTCCGGCGGACCAAATTGTTCGTTTCCGAAACAACAAGCTCTTTGACTTTCGCATCTTAACCTCGTCAACGGCGCTGCCCGGATTTAATTCGGTCGAGAAAATGGCGAGAGATGAGAGTTGTTCTCCAGACGGATGACAAGCTTGCGTGGATTGGGGCCTACGATGATGACGTTCTTTTCAGTGTTTATTGAAACAACGTCTAGAGAGCAGATCCTCATGTGACACCACAAATTTTAACAACGCGTTTGGTCGGTCTTAAAATTGCATTTGCGTCACATTTTCGGCAATGGGACGATATTTACGAGTGAAACGTAATGTTCAGCAACTGAAAAAGACGGATGGGACTTGATCGGAAACCGTTCAATCGTTAAAAAGTTATAAACGTTCAGTCATGCGAAATAACGGTGTCATAAAATACACTATTATTCGTCATTTCTGATCACGCCAAAACATGCGTATGGACGCATGACTGAACATTTCGATCTGTTATATACTATTATAGGTAAGGGTTTTGAAAACAAATGCAATAAAGCAGTTTTTGACGCCAGCTCAATTCAACAATCATATAAACTTTATAATACGGGTTTTGCGATATGACAATAAATAGCGTACGTTAAGACGAGGTGGCAGTATTATGAACACGCATGTGTTATACACAAATACATTTGACGCAAAACTATTTAGACTCAGAAACTGCTAGAATGTTTCACAAATTTTTACTATAAAAAAAAAATCTACTACAAAAATCTGTGCTCTATTTATAAATGAGCAAATTATTATACTTTATGGTCATCTAAACTTTAAAAAAAATGCACAAATGAAATATGGAGCATAAAATGTTTTCAGGCATTAACAAGGCTGTTGAAAAACAAACAAAGCCACGATTTTCCGGTAAACGTTCTTGACCAACTTCTGCCAACTATTACGCTTCCCGCAAATAAACTGCAGGTTTTGTGCAAATAAACGCACTCCGTCAGAGCTGTCACTCACACACTTCATGTGATGAACGTTTACATGCATGCACGACGTCAACCGTCTCCTATTTGGCTCAGAGTTCAAATGGTCAGCGCTCACTGTGCTTTTAATCCCACTCCATCGCCTGATGGCGAGACCTTTGCTCATGCTAACGAGTGCTATAAAGGAAAGTTAAACACGCTCGATCCGACGGCCACGCTGAAAGCTCTAATCATTCACCTGCTACCGGCATTTACCGGCGTCCAGGCACAAGTGAGCGTTCACCGCCGCCAATCAGGCCTTTTACAGCCTAGAAATGTGATCTGATCTTTAATTAGAAAAACAAATAGGATTATTATTGTCATCGCTGACCTGTTTTGCGCAAAGGTCACATCAAATTATTTCAGAATTCGGGTGCGGATATTTGTTGCAAAATGCTGTCAAGAAACCTTTATAACTCACTTTCTTCGATTAAATATTAATAAATGAATAAATGTTTAGTTTACTGACTAGTACGCTTGTCAGTGACCGAGTCAGCTGGTTTGAGATTAGTATTCATTTCATTAACACATTCATTTTAGATGTTTAGGAATGTGCAAAAAATAGCGCATTAATCACTTACATAACAAAAGTTTTTGTTTACATATGTTTACATTTTTTAAAGGCAAGTCATTGCAATCGATGTACTTTAGCTTCATTTAATTAAAAAAAATATTATATAGCATTTTTATTTCAATGTACTTAACACAAAATTTGGTGTTTCTTGCATAGAGTTATCTTAGAGATTCTGAAGAAATACATAACATGCACAAAAAAAGCTTTTGCATCCTAAAGCCACAAAAAAAAAAAAAAAAAAAAAAACTCATTTTACAAAATGTCTCCTTTTTAATACAGAGGAAAAAGTAATATTATAATACTGTACTAGAGAAGAAAAATATATACAAAAATGATGAACAAAGAAACTTTTGTGATGCTTTTAAATCACGCTTTCACATCCCGAACCCGTTCAAAACCAAATAATGAATTCATTCAAACAATTAGGAATAATTACAAATTTCTAAATATCTCCTTTCGTACTCTACACAGACGAAATCAACGTGAACAACTGGAAACATGTAGGTGATTTAAAACAATTGAATTAGAACAAACTGAGTGACGATTAGCTTCACTTTGAGAAAAAACGAGAAAAAAAACGCCAGTAACTGAATTAGTCAGGATTGAGCACGCTAATAGCGCTACGGTGTAAAATCTCGCCCCACACCCAGATTACAACCGATGACTCAGCGCTCGCCAGAACAGCGACTCATCAGAACGAGAGAAAGACTTAGAGGTATAATTGTTCGAAGTCGGGATCGTGTCTTGTTTGAACATGAAACTTGCCGAGCCGAAACCCGATTTCCCACACGTCAGCCGAAAGCACCCGACTCAAACGTGCTTTTCATTCTGCGCCTGACTAACGCGGTCACTCTCTCTCTCTCTCTCGCACAAACGGTGACTAACACACTTTCTCGCTTTCCTTAATTTCTTCCCTTCCTCCGCGGAGGGGACCGCTCCCCCTCCCCGTCGCTCTCTATTTCTGTCTCGGTATGTGTTCCGCTCGTTCCCTAATGAAGTGTGTGAAGAGGGAGCCATTAAACACGTTTTAAACCATGTTCAAACCCATTATTCATGCTGCCTGTAGGATCGCATTTGACATTTGACTGAGCATCAATTATGTTTGACAGCTCTATAAATGATACACAAAGGACTTGTTGGCGGGGCTTGCTGAGGCGAGCATTACAATTACTATTGCTCATACTTAGGGTTTAGGGTTTCGTCAAAAGCTGAACTCTATGTATTAAACTTCGTAATAGTACGGCCCGTTGAGAAGAGCGACTGGAGTCGGGACAAAGAAACTGGCATAACATATCTAGGAATTCCTCAAGTTAAAGGAATAATTCGCCCAGAAGTGAAAATTCTGCCATTTTGTCAAGTAGTTCCAAATTTGTATGAATGTATTTGTTCTGGCAAACACAAAAAGGAAGACATTTTGAAGACATTTTGTAACCATAGTACATAAAAAAATAAAAATACTATGGAAGTCAATGGTGACCCCTCCTTTTTTTTTTTCTTTTTTTTTTAATATCTTCATTTGCGTTCGGCAGAATAAAGAAATTTATACAGGTTCGAAACTACTTCAGGGTGAGTACATGATGACAGAATTTTCATTTTTGGTTGAACTGTTCCTTTCATTTAGATTTTTCGATCAAAATTAATTTGTAAATACAGTTCAGTTTCATTTAGCTTCAGCAGTGCGATGTTTGAGATTTATTCTTTGTTTCATGAACAAAGTCGTCTGTAATATTTTAGATTTTAAAATTCAAAAAAAGGAAAAGGCAAACGTTAAAATAAAATATAAATGAGTCGTTTAAACAAGTTCTGTGAACCATTTCACATTAATAATATAAACTAAAATCGCGAATGAATCATTTAAACTAGTTATGGGAGCCATTTCATATTAATAAATAAAATAAAATAAAAAATAAAATAGTGGGTGAATAATTTTTTTATGAATGAGTTATGTTAATCATGTCATACTGATGACTAAAATAACGAAATTAAATAACAAAACAAATTTAAATTAAATAAAACCGAATGAATCATTTAAACCAGTGCTGTCAACCATTTGATACTGATTAAATAAAAATGAAAAATTGTGAATGAATCTTTTAAACAAGTTCTGTGAACCATCTGATTAGGTAAAAAAAATGTGAATGAATAATTTAAACAAGTTCTGTGAACCGTTTGATAAAACCAAACCAAATAAAACAGAAAAGTCGTGAATTAATTATTTAAACAAGTTCCGTGAACCATTTCTTATTGATCGGATTCATAACTGAATGGAACAAGCCTATTAAAAAAAAAAAGGAAATAAATAAAAACAATAAGAAAATAAAATGAGATAACGAATCAACAACAGAAAAGAACCAAAATAAAAATAAAAAAAAAAGGATATTTGCATTTAGTCTTAAATCCACTCTGTTGTCATTCATTGTGATGTAAAACCATGTAACAGCCAATGGAAATGCATCATCGCCCCATTCTAGAAAAGACTGTTATTGGAGGCGGGAAAAAGCCTTGCTCGGCTGTTCGATTTGCAGGCATTTTGCGGCCTGTCAGCCACAAAACATGGGCGGCTCACTGGATTGAGTGCGTTTTCAACCGAATCTCTGCATCAATCGACTTCTGCAGGTAGGATGTGTTACCCCATGCTGATCACAGATGAAAATAACAGCTAAATATTGCTGTTAAATTCATTTAGTCTTTAGTTTTACATACGTTTAGCGTCTGATTTGCCTTCAATCGATCGTTAACTGCAAAGTTTGAGCATCTCAAAGCTAGAATACACTACACTTACAAAATCGGAAAGGTTTTTAAAACGCTAGGCCGTTTACCGTGTACCGACACCATCAGACTTTAAAGCTCAACAAACTTGCGCCTTGTTGCTAGGAGACGCATGACAAAACTTGTTGTAAAATCGCGTAGTCTGTTCCAGGCTTAAGGAAGCGGATGAAACTCCCAGCAACACCCTTGAAAAGCTGCTGGGAGAGCTGAAAAGTTTCCGGGAAGAAGCAGCAGCGCAGCACCTTCACCGAGGAAACCTGGGCTAGAGGTCAGAAGGTCACAGAATTCTCTCTCCTGCTGAATCGCGTCCGAACGCAATGCGTCTTAGATGCCTCGAACATAAATGTTGCGTAACTAGCCTAACGCGATAGAGCCGAAACACTCCCAGTCCAGCCTTTAGCAAAAAAGGGGTTTTCGTCACAATAGAGGGTTTACCTAGACACCGACAGTGGGAAGTTTCTATCTAGTAATTTTCTCTCTCTGTCCAGCCGTGTGCCTTCCCTCTTCAGTCAGTCCATTGTTCCACGGCTGCAACGGGCCGTTTGTTTTTCAGTCGCCTGTTGTCGTGGGAGTGAGCGCGGCGCAGTTTGGAGCAGAACAAAAGGTCACGAGAGTGCAGCCACCGTATGCGCAAGAAGGCTGCTACAGTTCGCCAGGTGAGAGAGCGTGCGACTTCATTAGAAGACTTTATTCTCCCGTCCTCCAGGAGACGCTTGGTGCATTTCGGAAGCGCTGAGACTTTAGGACGCCAACCGCGGGCTGTGTGCGTCAACAGCTCTCTCGTTTGCACTGATCTAATTATCTTCTGAATGTTTCACCGTCCGAAGCCTTGCGTCACAGAAAGCCATCTTGAAGACGCTAATCAGCGTAATTTTTTTTTTTGATGATACAGACCAAAAAATTCCGGTGGCTTTTCCAATCATCGTTCACTCGAAATTGAAAAGTCTTGAATCGCTCGCCCTGAATATTTCAGGAATATAATAAATTGTGTTATGGAGAAGAACAAAAGTAAACGTATGAAATGATGGTCAGTAATTACATTTTTTTTTTTTTTTTGGTGAACTATAAAATAAAATAAAATGAATTAAATTAAATTAAATAAAAAATTTTTATTAAATATATTAAAATTAAAATACATTAAAATTAATTTAAAAATAATTTTAAATTAAATTAAATTAAATTAAATATATTTTACAGCTGTGTCAGTATAGGCCAGCTCCAAAAATGCTCTTTGACTGCATGTACAATATTTGATATTGACATTTTGGGATTCACTTTTCAACTCAAAATAGTTTATAACATGTCAAAGTCAAACAGCTGTCCAAAAAAGTGTTAGGTACTAGGATTTATGTGTTACATTAAACATTTATAATGTCTTTGAATAAATAAAAGCATGAATAAATAAAAAGGTGACAAGAAGATTTGTTTCGCCATAAAATGATCATCTTCCTGTCTAAAAAGAAAGGAAAAGCTCTAAAATAGAGAAGCCATGGGGACAAAATCTGTCAGTCACGTATCTGAATGTGAATAGATGCACATTAAAATGTTTATTCTCTTGAAAAAGAATTCTCCTTGTTCTTTTGAAATAAAGGAACCTGATGCACAGACATATGCTCTGAAAGATTTAAAGAACAATCGCTTTAGACTAAGATATCGTGACATCACGACCGTGAACAAATACTACATCAACACGGTGCAGTCACTTTAAAGATTTGGAGAAATCGAGCACAGCATGACTTGCTCACCAATGAATCCACTGCAGTGAATGGGTGCCGTCAGAATGAGAGTGCAAACAGCTGATATCACATCAACATCCCTCCACATATTTGTTAAAAGCAGTTTTCGCTCGATCTGTGCATCTTTTTATCTCCTGATTCAGAAGATGCGACTTGTTCACTTGACAAAGTAATATGCGCTACGGATAGAGGACTCATATCTCAGCCAGAAAGTAAAGCCAGAAGATTACATTTCTTAATGATGCATTTATTACAAACATGCAGCTTTTTGCTTAAAAAAAAGTTGATTGTTGAGTGAATACCTAGTGGATCGGTGTGATGTTTTCATGCGCTGGACTCTCATTCTGACGGCACCCATTCACTGCAGAGGATCTATTGGTGAGCAAGTGACGCAATGCTACATTCATACACTAGTTCTAATTGATTTCGGATGATTTCGGATAGTCTGAGAGTGGGTCGAATTTGAGCAAATAATCATTTTTGTGGTTTATTGAAAGTATAAGGGAGAAAGTGAGATAGATCCTATGAAACTACTCGGTCCAACATCTGCATCAGCACAAAGTATGCTTCTGGCCTTCGAGGAGACTCCAAGTATACACTGAACATCCGAGACACCCTGCTGAACAACTACGATAAATAACATAATCAACAACAGCTCACGACAAATTATAATCACTTTCAAACTTCTTATTCAGCGTCAGGTGATTACTTTTCTCAAAAGCCAATTTGGTAATTATCTTTAATTACCGAAAGCTTCTCTTCCAGTTTCTTGAGAATCAGCTGGAAATGTGCACCTCATGCCAGGATATTTGCAAATGCAAACTAATCGTAATCATGTTGTAATAAACATGATTGGCATTTACAAAACAAAAAAAAAAAAAGAAAGGAGATCCAAAAGACACTTTAGAGCGAAATGAACATAACTTAAGAGACGCGCACTTGTTCTAGGTGCAGTGCATTGTGGGACTTCGCGCAGGTGAAAGCCAAATAAAAAATAAAAATCGGCCTGTTGGGGGTTTAGGCAGGTTGCTGTGGCAACTACGCAGGACACGGGTCTTGGCAAATGAAAGCAACGTGAGAGAAGAGTGAAGAACGCGAGGCCTAAAGCGGGCTGGATGACGAGGACACAACAACAAACACAGAGACCGAGAACGGACGCAGTCAGGGGGAAATTATCTCGCAGCCGGGCTTGTTTGAAAACACTGGCCATGCCCCTGCGCCAAGAAACAATGCCACGACAGAGTGAAAGAATACTGTTTATTTAAAAGGGAGGGAGGACAGACTGCAGCAGACTGAAGAAGGGAAACAAAGGAGGAGGAGTGAAGCAATCAAAGGCAAAGAAGCCAATACACACACCCTCACAGATACGGCCTGAGAAACTGTTCAAGGAATAGTTTGATCCAAAATGAAATTTTGTTGTCACTTACACACCTGTATGCTTCTTGATTTTCTTGTGAAATATAAAAGGATCATGTTTTAAGAGACACATATATTCAACAATAGCATAATATATATATATATATATATATTTTTTTTTTTTTTATTGCATGTCTCAAGAACAAAATCCGATGTCTCAGCTGGCTTAACACATCTAACTGCACCATATTTTGGTTTATATGCATATTTTATAATGTACATTATAGACTTGTTTTTTTGATGTTTTTGTATTAAATATCTTGAAGCGGCTTTTGTATTCCTCGGAAGACTAGAAAAAAGGGTTTGAATTTTTATTTTTATTCTGTCCTTTATTCCGATTCTTTTTTTTTTTTTAATTATTCAAATTCTCACAATAAAGCATTGGAATTCATTTCGAAACTAATTCGTTAAAAAGAATTGGCATAAAAGAAAAAAAAAAAAAAAAAAAAAAAAGATTCAAACAATTTTTTGTTTTTTTTTTTTTTTGGAACATGTGTTATGTATATTATTATTAAGAGTTTCATGGCTTTTTAAGTGTTTATTATTTTCTATTACTGTTCCACACCTGCAAAACACCACTGCATTTTTTTTTTTTCTAAATAACAAAAATTCAATAGGACTATCGGTGCAGATTAATTTTTACAGCCTTCTTTGATCATATTTACCAAGGCTCCGATATCTTTGAGCGGCACTGCATGTGGGCATTAGGTGAGCAAATAGGTTTCTTGTAAGCAGAAATTTGTCAAACCCAGCAAGCAAAATAAATTACATTTGCAATGTCAATCAGCAGGATAAAATGAACCAAAAACGTAAAATTACTGTTAAATTACAGTAACCTACTGCAATAAGATTTAAGTTTACAGTGATGGTAGAAACTATCCAAGTGTATGCGTGAATTAAGTACTAGACATGACAGTTTACAAGTGAAACATTTTAATTATATTTCCAAAAACATAAAATAATAAAGATATTTTAAGTCTGTTAAGATTACTGTGCATTATAACATGCATTTCCGTGCACATTATTTGCATAGTCTTAAAAACATGTGCATAAGTAATAATGTCATTTTATGTATATTAGTGCGCGTGCATTAAAATGTTGCATTAGTTCTTTTGTTAATTCTGCGGAAAACATAAATGGATTATTTTACAGCTCTGTAAAGTATTAAGTGTCCTTTCCCTAACGACACCAAACGGAATTGTCAATTTTTTTTCATATAATGTTCGCATGAGCACCAAACGCTCCCCCTGTCTGTTACTGGACGGATGAACAGATCCACTGGCTGGGAGAGAGAGAGAGAGCGAGAGAGGGCGGGCAGTACATACAGCATAAACAGATTGTCATGGCCACAGAACAGTGTGTGCAGTGACTGAGGCTGCAGTCCCTCGGTGAGCTCTGCAGTCTCTTTCTCTATTTCATTCTCTCTCTGTGAAGACAGGGAAGAGCTCGGCTCGCTTCGCACGGGGGTCAAGGGTTGTATCTTTTCCAACACACTCTGGGCCATCAGCCAACTAGAGCAAGGAAAAAAAGAGCAAATTGCAGCGGCAGCACAAACAGACAGGAGATGGTGAGATGGGGAGAGAGAGAGAGAGAGACGTGGAGGTACAGTCTCTGTGCTGTAGATCTAGTAGAGACAGAGACACAGAGAGAGACAGAGACAGAGAGAGAGAGAGACAGACAGAGACACAGAGAGAGAGAGAGAGAGAGAGAGAGAGAGAGAGAGAGAGAGAGACAGAGAGAGAGAGAGAGAGAGAGAGAGAGAGAGAGAGAGAGAGAGAGAGACAGAGACACAGAGAGAGAGAGAGAGAGAGAGAGAGAGAGAGAGAGACAGAGAGAGAGAGAAACAGAGATAGAGACAGAGAGAGAGAGAGAGAGAGAGAGAGAGAAAGAGAGCGACAGAGAGAGAGAGAGAGAGACAGAAACAGAGAGACACAGAGACAGAGAGAGAGAGAGAGACCAAGAGAGAGACAGAGAGAAAGAGAAAGAGAGAGAGACAGAGAGAGAGAGAGAGAGAGAGAAAAACGAGACATGCAAGTGAAAACTAGATTTGTTCATCTCTGAAGAAGAACGTCACTGCCACAGTGCCAGGATGTTTCTGTTTTTTATGATATTCTGGTTTGCTAATATGCTAAATAAATAGTTTGTTTCAATCTCCAAAAAAACCTGTAATCAGGTCAATAACTAAAGAAAGAACTATGTAACATTTTACAACATAAAAGGTCAAATTTTCGGATATTTTAGGTGGTCCTCTCTACGATATAAATATTTTTAAATATTCAAATATTTCATATTTTAACTAGTGCCGTTAAAGTAATAATTGTGATGAATCGCTTCCAAAATAAATGTTTCGTTTACATTATGTGTGTGTGAACAGTGTTTATTTATTATGTATATGTAGGTATACACACAGTATATATTTTGAAATTATTTCCATATATATACAATAATATAAATGTATATACATATATATATATATATATATATATATATATATATATATATATATATATATATATATATATATATATATATATATATATATTAAATATACAAACATAAAATCTAAAATATAAACAAAAATATATACATACATTTGTGTGTATTTATATATACATAAATACACAGTACACACTCATATTATGCACACAAAAATTTTTATTTTGGATTTGGTTAATCACTTGTATATACACATGCATGTATATATTTAAGAAAAATACGTTATGTTTATACGTTAATTATATTTGTATATGATGTCAATTATAGGAAGATAAATATATACATGTAAATATTCTCAAAATATATGCTGTATGTGTGTGTATATATACACATAATAAATATGCACAATACACACAGATATATTACGCAAACAAAAAACGTTTATATAACACCCTTTTTTCTAAAGAAATTCTTATCGAGGTTTTCAGAGTTTATGCCTAAAAAACTAAAACAATATTTTAGCCAATTAAAAATATGCTTATCATAAAAAAAAGGTTTATTCAAGTCACTGAGGGTGTAGTTTTTTTATGCATTTTTAAATACAAATGAATAAATACCAAGAAAAATAGAGTGTCATGTCTCTGACCCAATATCAAAAAGCCTTTGACAATTTTATTATTAGTAATATTTAGTTTTTCACTATTTTTACAAGAAAACTGATATTTGAAAGGGCTTTGAAATGAATGTTTTCCCATGTTGTTGTTGCATTGCGCACACCAAGACTTTTAACTGCTGCACAATTCCAGGTCCCTGTGAATCTAACTTAACACCGCGAGTGCCGACAATCATCATTGCAGGGGAACGAATACGATAAATTGTCTCTTAAGAGAGAAACTGCACTTTATCGCTGGCCCGTGAAGTTAAATATTTAAGTTTTAAATTAAACCAGTATACACGCACTCCAGCCAATTGCAGCACTGGAGGAGCAAACTCAACAGGAATCTTGTACACACACACACACACACACAGTAATTTCCATTCCACCTTAAATGTAGGGCAAAGTTCTAGCTCGATCCAGCCAAAGAGTTTGCACTAAAGGAAAAAAAAAAAAGGCTTGTTGTGTTGACTGCGGAGTGTTCCGAGCCTCACAGCTGGGTGCTGTTGTTTTCGGCGTGCTGAAAGCTTCTCGATATCACATTATTCTTTCATAGCTCACCTTAGCGCCGCGACTTGTAACTCATCTGGAAGCTCAGATCACCTGAGCAGATAACAAACACTTTGTTCCAAACACTGGAGCTTACGGTCCTTCCAACGCGCTACAAACGGCCCAAAACACAGATCTACGATTGATGAAACATTTCACTTTCCTGCTGCCCGACCAGTGATCAGACGGATTACGTCACTGCCTCGTAAAACCGTTGTTTTTTTCTGACCAGGTGATGCTGTGGTGGTGCGTTCGTGGTTCTGTGACGTAACGCGGAGCTGCGGTGGTTCATGTTTTTAGTGTGCTCGATGTAAATATACTTTCCCTGGACGCCTGTCTGCGTCCCTGAGAGGATGCGCTGCTCCTCAAACAACATGAAAGCAGATGGTAGCACAGGGACAAACGGCGTCCCTTAGCAGAGGTGATCTGAAGTGTGGCATCACGCGGTCTCAGGTGAGAGGCCATATGTTAGGCTGTGAAGCGTTTGCACGGGCCAGAACTAAGAGGTCCGCTTCGGTTCTGCAGTGGAGGAAAATATGTGCTATTAGCAAAAAGTCCATTCGTGGATGAACACCCGGTCTCTATTTTCCAAGTCAAAATTATATATTATTACATATAACTTTAACACTTAAACAGATTTTCCCCAAAATCTTTACTGTAAAAATGATCTGAACATCTGCTACTCTCAGGACATACAAGATTTAGATGAAGAGTATGTTTCAATGTAAACGATTTGGAGAATTACATCACTCTGCAGTGAATGGGTGCCGTCAGAATGAGAGCCAAAACAGCTGATAAAAACATCCCAATAATCTACAAGCGATCCACACGACCCCAGTTCATCACTCAGCAACATCTTGTGAAGTGAAAGGCTGCATGCTTTGAAACAATAACTTCGAAACTGTGATTTCCAGCTCTACGAAAGCTCTCGAATGAAGATTTGTTTTTACTGGAATCCGTTTCCTGACCATTCATCGAAAGCTCACGCAATCCAAAGTTCACAAAGGCAATCCGTACAGACTCGGAAGATTAATCCCTCGGCTCATTCATTAACGTTAACCAACACGCATCCATCAAGCTCATAAAGCATGTTAAACACAGAAGCACTTAATGCGTCGCTGAACAATCAGATCTCTGTCAACAGGTTGGTCTGGTTGCGTGTATGCAGCACATGGAAATCATACTTTTAACACTCGCCTCTCAAAATATTCCACATATGACTTCCATTTTTAGAAACGAAAGCTGTGCCTTTATACATTAAAAAGTTCTTCATATTTAAATTATACATTAAATATAAAATTAGATATAAAACTAAAATTATAATGGAATTAAGTGTACATAATTGACTATAATTAGAAGTAGCATTACATTTTTCAACATTTTACAAAAATGTTGAGCGACTGACCTTTCTGAAATGATATGTCACGTGAGTAACCAAGGCAACCAGACATTTCCATCTGTGTCACACTAGTAAATTCAGATTTATAATGTCTCCCCACCTACTTTTTTGGGTTTTCCTATGCCCCTTTCTAGTGTTTGTGGTGCTCGATCAGTATCCAGCTCGTGTCAGTCAGTGATCTCACTTCCTGCACACCCCCCATCGTTTCCCCACTCATCTCTATAAATCATGGTCAAAAAGAATCTGAAGAATTCAAGCGCTTTATCGGATAAATGTTCCTTCTGGCTAAAATGTGACATCACAACGCAGTCTGGTCTAGTTCCTTAAAGCAGTTGTTTATCCTGTACTGTTTCCACAGAAGCAGAACTGAATTGTAGGTTTGAACTTGAGGTCAACTCAGGTCATTCTAACCACACTCAGTTCCTCAGCAACGAGTGTCCAGGAAGAACGTTTTTCTGTAACACACAAACCAGGGCCTAAAGCCTTCTAAATTTATAGCCTTCTAAGTTTCATAGAGATGAGATATATATATACACACACACACACACACAAGTCAGCAATTGAAGTACATCAAAAAAGTTGATCCAAGTTGTCCTAAGACAAGAACAGGTATTGCTTTGTTTTTGATGAACATTGATGAAAGGTTTGATCCACTTCTAATGTTAACTAATATACTACTATATACACACATACATATATATACATATTACATATACATATTACATATACATATATATATATATACATATACGTGTGTGTGTGTGTGTGTGTGTGTGTGAGTCTGAAAATAATTAATCTCATCCTTAAAGACAACTATAAATATGGAATTATTAAGTCGATTGCTCTGTAAAAATGTGTAAACACTGCTCTGTTTATCTAAGAATCCCAACTAGCCTGACACAGCAACATTGACTGCATCAGTGGTGTGAGTTCGAGTGGACTATCTGCTTGTTTAACCAATGACAGAGGCGGGGAGTGTTCAGAAACCTGTTTGCGGAGACTTTTCAGAGCGACTGTACAAAAGAGGTCATGCGAAAAAAAGCCCTTATGTGGAAATGGTATGGGCGTGCGTTATGCTAATTAAGTAACTGTATGCACACCCTCTCTTATTAAGTACAATCCAGATTTCACAGCTTGTAGTAGAAAAACATTTGCTTGCATACACACTCGAATGTTTGCATGAGAAACAAAGACAGCAACATGCTGTATAGGAGTGTTCACAATAATTAAATTATTATTATTTATATATATATATATTATATATATATATATATATATATATATATATATATATATATATATATATATATATATATATATATATAAAATTATATGTATTTTTTTATCATTTGCTAAGCTCTTAAAACATACTGTTGCATTCCTATCATTTTACTATACTTTTATTTGTTTACAAAAAATTATATAATATATACACTGCCATAATATGGGTGCGTACATTTTAATCAAGGCTGTAAATATTATTTAAATATATTTTACGAAAATTTGTTCAAAAAGTATCAAATACTGTATGTGTTTTTTTAGCAAGTTGCACCACATGACATTTTACAATTAAATTCCCCCGCCTTAAATGAGCAACTCCTTAACAGATGTTCTCCTTGCGTTCTTTCCTGATTTATACATCGTGATACATTTAAGAAATAATAAATGCATCTATGAAGGTACTACTACAGTTTTCTTTTTGTAATAAGGTTTTTTTTCTTATTACGGTATCAGGACGGTCGTACCACCCTGACAATTTTGGCTCTCAAAAGTGATCAAAAAACGAATTTAAATGAAGTGTATTCAAGTCACTGTGTGCATTTTTGCAGGATAAATGAGATGTAATTGGTGTCACGTAACTGCAGAATTATTTGTAAATGAGGACTGGTGTCTCAAATCGAATTATGTCGAGTAAACACCTACCAACGCACTGTGACTATGCAAAGGCGGCAGGATGAAGGGTCGCACATAGGTGGGCGAATTTCCTAAACAAAACCAGCACACCATCACCTCGATTCGAGCTTGACGTCACATTACCCCCCCATCTCCGTGACGTTACAACCGAAGCTTTAACGCTATAGATTATCTAGATCATTTTAAAGCCAGATCCCTCGAGCGCTTCGCTCTGAAACACTCGCTGATGTCTACGAGGTGTTGAGCCAATGTGGGGCAGAGCACGCTGTGAGCCTTGAGCCTCAAAGACAATTCAGATCAAGTTGCAAACTCTGTGAGCTTCTAAAAATAGCGTGGTAGGATATCACGCTCACAGCACTAGCTAATGGCCTGTGTGGCCAGTGGGCTAAAGAGCAGCCAAACACTGCCAGAATACACTTCACACATTCTCTCTCACCGCTCACACTGCTGACTACTACTGACGGTCTGTCGGGTTCTTATGATGGAGGAAAAAAAATCGGGAAAAGACGCGTTTAATTTAAACAGACCTCTGTGCCAAAACTATCAGGAGAAACCGCAAGATTATCAGCTCCGACCGATCCGGGGTCAGCTCATAGTATCGCTATCTCCGCCTCTATCACGCACACCGCTAACTTAATCAGCTTGCGTCACAGAGGCCCTGGAGATCTGACAGGAAAAAGAGAATTAGGGGAACATGGGTAGCACCCTTCAGCGAGCGGGTTTGAACCCATACGAAGAACGAAAGCCATTTTATTTCTTAACGCACGTTATTTAAAATGGAAAAATGGTCAAAAAAATCATCGCGCTCTGCCTCTGAAGCTACGTTTTTTGCGTGATGTCATCAAGCCCCACTTTCGCAATCCAATCAATCCACAATAGATTAAATCAAGACCCAGTGCACTTTTCTCACCAAATAACCCATTTTGCTCGGGAATATCTCAACCCCAAAATTAATTTTTTGTGTTTGCCTGCTCACCCAATCCTGCATGACAGTCTTCAATCTGAAAAATAAAGCTCCACGAAGAGCTTTTAACAGCCATGGAATCTTTTCATTGGACAAAAGGTTCTTTTTTTAGTTCTTCAGACTAAAAAAAACAAATGTTCCTTTTAAGAACCGCTCACTGTTCAAGGTTCTTTAGGGAACCAAAAATGGTTCTTCTATGGTATCAATGGGGAAAAAAATGGCCCTTCCATAAAACGGAAGACATTTTCCACACATTGAAAGTAAATGAGGGTTTAATAAACCTTATCTTGACGTTTTGTACATCGCTTCTGAATTGGAACGTAGCTGGAAAGCAAAAGGCGATGTAGCGCACCAGTCTTATAAATCTGTATTTGGTGCGAAGCAGGCCCGTCTATCTCTGCAGAATAATTGAGTTCCAAAGTTGACAATGGTTGAATTATTCCTTCAAGTCAAGTCACGCCAACATCAAAAAAGCGCTTGCAGTCAAGATAAATACGACTACTACTTCTTTGAAAAGGTCACCAAATTGTTTTAGATTCTCCAATAAATCAATAATGTGATTTTCCACAACAATATCTGATAATGTACCGAGCTACAGTGATGCCAAAAAACACTTGTCCCCTTAAAACACTTCTGCAATTTTACTCCATTAGAGCATAACTTTCCATATTTACCATGAACTAACAGTGTGCAGGATTATTGTTTTTATGAATTGTATTAGACTCAATTCGACACAGTGTATTATTGTTGTTGCGAAACAAGAACTATACTTCACTAAATCACGTTGCTACTTCTGAAAATTAAAGACAGTTCCCAAGTTCCCCCAAAGTTCACACAGGTCTCCTAGCAGAAGAACAAACACAAATTTCTGGTAACGTTTGGAAACCCATGTGACTGTCTTTCTTCCACGAAACATGCCCTAGCCACTCTTTTCGGTATGATTAATGTAAACTAGTACTTTGGTGGTCAAGAGACGTATACACGTTTAAAAAGCTGTATATTATATACCGTAAAAGTGGCCCATACAACTAGGCCTTCTGAAACCATATATGACAGCTAACAAAACGTAATACAGCGTCCTGGCTCCTCTGCACGTTCGCAAAAGTTCACTTGAAAAAAATGTCTGATTTATGAATGAAATCGTTATATTTTCCACCATTCTGTTGATCCGTTTCATACAACCAGTTTGAATGATTCATTCAATAATTTGACTAACACGGTCCTTGATTTCAGCTCACCGACTTAATGATCCGATCAGAGCGGGTTAACAGCTCATTGGAGTTAAATTTCAGTCCGCTCCTCGCGCTAAGCTGCGATATGGCTTTGGAATATCACACGAATCACTTCTATGATACTTTGGCCTCCTTTCTGAAGTTTGAAAGCCATGCCGTTAGTACCAACTGCGAAAAAAAAAAAGTGCAACCCGTACATTCCTCAAAAACTCTCCTTCTCCGTTCAACGTAAGCAAGTGTAGGCTACAGGTTTGTGATGTGAAGCTAACGAACTTCCCATTTAGCCTGAAACACGTTTCATTAATGTTTGACATCTGCACGTTCTTAATCCCGAAGTGCATTCTATCATTAAAACACACTTCCTGGGCTGTTTTACTTACAAACCGTGCTTCTGCTATCTTTGTTTACAGTAAATGCCTCTCGGATTTTCTGCGTGATGCAAGGGCATTCAAACATGCGAGCGTTTTGAATGTGCGCACGACGCTCATTTGCACAATATTCAAAAATTCAAAGAGAAACCGACGTCCTGTCACTCCGTAAAAAGCCCATCTTTAACGCTGACGGTATCGCTAGAGACGACTGACTTCACGAACGTGATGGTGAGCAGCGGCCGTCACATTCTTCAAGTGCCTGCCTCTCTCCGCCAATCAGTCGCGACATTGTAACAGCCTAGCTCGTTTTCCTCAACCCAGACCTTCAAACGACGATCAAAACGCCCTAACTCGCTCTTAAGCGGCAGCTACAAGTCTTCCCTGGCTTTTTTTTTACGGTCACATGGAGACGGGCCCGACGTTACTCCCGAGCCTCATTAGCATCCGTTGCATTGAAGAGAGGCGGTTAGCAGGCGAGGCTAACTCCAGGATCCCCCTACAGCTGCTGCTGTGACTGCGAGTTCAGCGCCGGAGCGCTACGCTACAGACGCGGCGCGATAACACGCGGGCGACTGACAGGTCGACGCTTCGGCGCTGAGCGCGCGCGCGTTCCGCGGCGGGCTTGTGTGGGTGCGTGAGCGCGGAGCTTGCCTACCCCATTCCGCCGTGCGTCTGCGAGCGGAGGCCGATGTCAAGAGTGACGGCCGGCCGACATCACCCGAAAGTGTCCGCCGCCACTGCGCAAGATCCTCCTCGGCTGGGTGTTAAGCGACACGACGCGATGCCCCGGAGGAAAGCCGCTGGTTGAATATCGGACGCTTCAAAACGCTGTTTGGCTCGGGATCCGAGCGGAAGACGAGTCTCGGGGAAGACGGCAGATCATGACTCCGCTGTTGGAGACGCTGTCTGCATATTCCAGCCCGTAGTGTAGAGGTAGCAGAAGGCGCTCAGACAGACAGCAGCTCTGGCGCTCATTACTCAACTCACTGTACACACATATGAGTGACACACACGCTCGCTCGCTCGCTCGCTCACTCACCCAGAGCTATATCAGGACTGTTTCCTGCTGTTTCAATGAGCTCCTCTCATATTAGATCATAATTATACACCATCGTCTAATTAGCACACATTTTTTACTTTAAAATAGTCGACATTATTCACGACATCATACCATTTTAGAAATCACACATACATACAGTGTGTATGTATATAAATAAAAAATAAATACAGAACACACACACACACAAACATATAAAAACAATGTCTGTATGTATTATTAATACTAATATTTCTTAATATGTGTGTGTGTAATAAATATTAGTATTTTATATATATATATATATATATATATATATATATATATATATATATATATATATATATATGAAATAAAAATACAGAACACAGTATGTACTATTAATACTAATAATATATATATATATATATATATATATATAATATATAATGTATGTGTGTGTACAAATTAAAAGAAAATATTCAATGCAGCGTTATTTATTATTATTATTATTATTATTAATAAACAAAACATTACTATATATTTGTTATGTGATCACTTATGCCCACGTATTCATACCTTTCAGGTAATAGTTGTGATCATTTAAAGACGGATTAAATGTGGCCTTACTTCTATTAAAAGCATGTTTTTGATCTACAGTAACACAGGAGCCACTCATGACTAGGCACGATCAGAATATCTTCCTTTATTGGTTCACTAAGACTGAGGAACAAGGTTATGCAATTGCGGTTGGGTGAATGAAGCTCACGTCTGCTTCGTCTGAGACATCAGACACATAACCTGACCTGACAACAGAGGTATCAGATGTATCAGCCCTCTTAGATCACTCCTTACCTGGCATATGCCAAGATCAGCGCTCTCTCCCCGGGAGGCATGATACCCTCTGATACGTTTAGACCCTCGTTGCTGGGTGTTCAGCCATCATTTCACAGGTGAGCACTCCCTCTGGTGGTGCAGGAAACTGTTAAAAGTCCAAAAAGTCCCTTTAGTGAAGCCTTGATGAATTTAGCATTTTACTGTTAGGCTGTCAAAGCAGACAAATCTTCTAAAACAAAAAGTATGATTATGTAAATGTGCATTCCAAAGTGAATTAACCACAGTTTCATATCCGACAGGCTTGCACTAAATGCACCAAAAGTTGCACCACGGAGAAATCAACCCCTCCTAAACTGAAGCGCAAGCTAATCTAATTGTGCGCATACAAATAGCTCCTTTATGAGCTGGTTGTGTTTATATTTTTTTACCCCGAGGAACCAATGCGTTATAATCACGTATACATGATGAAACCTAGAGAAATTCAGGATTCTAATTGTGCTGTTCAATTTATGTAGTAAACACTGCTGAATGGTCAAAGTGGTTTATATAAAAATAAAAAATTCTATTTTGCACTGGCTAAAGTGTATTCCTGAAAAGAACTGGGCTCTTTCTCTTTGTCTCCCAAATCTGGTGTTGTATTACACTCTCAAGTGCCAAGCCTTGAGGAGAAAGTGGGAAAGAGAGAGAGAGATGAATGAAATAAAGACAGTAAGAATCTTTGTAGAGATACAAACTTGTGTAAAAATCGTTGAATTTAACCCTCATGCTCGGTTTGGCATCCAATAGACCCCGAGGCCCTTCTACTTGCTTGAAAACACATTTTAAAATGCTGGTCCACCCAAAAATGAAAATGCTGCCATCATTTACTTACCCTTATGCAAACTGCATGAGTTTTCTCCTTTTGTGGAACATAAAAAAGGTAGAAAAATTTAGATATTCAAGCCCCCAAACAATATTGGTTCCATTTGAATTCCGTTGTATTTTTCCCCATTGATTATTTGCAAATCAATAGGAAAAATGCATTGGAATTCAATGGTTGGTTCAATGGTTTACTAACATTCTTAATTTTTTTTTTCTCTCTGTCTTACGTTTCAAGCAACAAAGAAAGTCATACAGGTTTCTTTTTTGCTTTAAATATTACGCATTATGCTTTATAGTAGATAAATGATCAAATGAAAATTTAGTCACCCTCCTAGTGTCGCAAACTTGAATAACCGTCTGTCTTGTGCATATAATACTTTTTTTTTTCGTGTGTATACAATAAGTTAGTCAACTGGTTTTTCTGTGCAGGTTTGGAATGGTATTAAGGTGAAGAAAATTGTAAGACTAAAGAAAAATGTAGTTGTGGCCAAAATGGCATACTGTACACTATGATGTACTCAGCCTTCTAGCGAATGAATATTAGAAGGTTTAAAAGGAAAGCTGTGACTGTTGAGTGCTTGAAGTGCATTCCACGCGTTTTTTTCCTGTCAGATAAGTGCATCATTCGAGCATTGCTGAAATTTTCAGTGTGAACGCACTACTCGCTCTATTCCGTCTATAAAATGGAAGTAGTGCATGTGAATTGGGATGCAACTAATGTGTTCCTGAGGATAAACTGACCCTAAACAGAAACGGCGTTACTGGGAATAATGTCCAGTCAGTCAGACATTATCATAAATTAAACACAAACAGAGTGCTTGCGTGTCATCTTTAAGTGGTTTATTTTCCAATAATGACCAACTGGATGGACATCATCTTGCTGTTGCGTGGCTGCTTATCAAATAAACACAGAAACTGACATGAAATATCGATTTAATTTAAAATAATTGTATAATGTGAGAATGAGACCACAGCGTGTTACCAGAGACATGAAACTAGCTGTGTAGGAAATTGGTTGCTTGGGACAACGGTCAATTAAATAGTTTAGCAGCCAAATATTTGACCGCAGAATGCATGATTGGCCAATCAGAATCAAGTTCTCCAAGAGAGCCGAGCAATGATGTTAGATAAACATGGTCACATTTCTGGAAAATGCATGGAAGCACAGTAAAATATTTGGAAGGGAAAGAGGTTTCTGGAACAGTAACAGAACATTGTTTTAATCCTGAGTAATGAGTAGTTTATACGCCCGTTCCCAATGAATGTGATGATTAATACCGTTCACGCAGTTATTTAATTATATCGCCCGTATAAAATGATCGCCGGTCTGCAAATAAAAGCATCAGAGACCAGACAGCCTTTTGAAACGGAGACAGAGAGACGCCCAAATCATTTCCTCCCGGCGCTGATCATTTAACACACAGGGAGCGTGATGTGTGTTAATACAGACGTTTGGGATGCGTCTCCCTCCTGCCCATCTCGCTTCTTCACCGTTACCGTCAGCCGCTGCGTGCCACGACAGCAACCGCATCAATTAGGCAAGGAAATGAGAGTTAGATGCGAGAACCAAACAGAATATAAAGAGAACGAAAATGAGACAGAAGAGGAAGGTCAAGAGTAAAGGAGGAGAGCAAAACAGTGGGGAATGAAAGATCCTGAGGAGGAGAAAGGGGGAGAAAGAGTGCGAAAGCAGTGTTGTCATGGAAACTGGCAAGGATCTGAAGACCAAAACAAGAATGTAAATTGGTTTACCCTCCGCGAGTCTGATGGAATTGGATAACAAGAGGAGAGGAAAAGAGTGAGGGAATGATAAAAAAGGAAGAGCGATGTATGATTGAGGCAGAAAGGAAACGGTTCCGACTGTCAAAGTCACATATTAATCAGATCAACCTAAAATAATCAAACCTGCACAACACAAGCCACCAATATATGAAATCATAGGAGAATAGCTGGTGCAACAGGAGCAATTGGAAGAAAAAGCATCTAATTATGCAGCCAAATCAGTGACTTAAGTAATTACGAAGTGCTTTTAATTAGCCTTGGGAGGAACTAAGGTGGGTTAAAGAGAAGCTTGTGTGTGTGAGTAACTGTGTTTCTTTGTTGCCTTGTTTGTCTTTCACGAGTTTAATTTAGCTTGTTAGTGGTGGGGAGTTCTCCGGAGACTTGGAGCTTCCCCCACATCAGTGTTTTATAGAAAAATGAAATAACTCCATCACACACAGCCACCGGCGGGAAGAGAGAGAGCAGGTTGGACGGGTCCCAACGGAAAGCTGAAGATATTAAGCATAGAAAATCTGAAAGTAGTTACAGACTAATATTTTGGCGTCTCCATTATGTGTATCAGCCAGTGTGTTTTTTTAGTATTACTCGAAATTGGCACAGGCAACATTTGGAGGATGATAAGATTTAAAGATAAAACTTTTTCATCACTTTGGCTATTCATTCTAGGTTTCACACAAATACTATTAGCGTGCAATGTACCAAGTCATTCTTATTTGTGTTTCTACAGAAATATGTCAAAATATGGGATCGTGCGTCGAGACACAGAAGTCACATCCCTTTTTGAAGTCTATATTACTGTCTAAAACAGGGTGTTCAATGGGCAAAATGTAGGGCCGGATGCTGGAGAGGGGTTTGTGATATCCAAGGGTCTGTAAAGTCTAAAGTATACTTCCGTTTTGAAATAAACACTTAGCATATATACCAGATAGCATAACCAAACTCTTGACTAGTTTCTGCGCTCTCTCTCTCCGGAAATTACCAATAAGTACTTATTTAAGCTTGCAAGTATCTCTTAACCCCCTTATGCAAGTGGGCTGGCATCTATTGTCGCTGTGTCTCCTAGAGTTGTTGTTGCTCTCTTTCCAGCTCTGTAAAACTGACACACCAAACCAACATAAAAAGCTAGTAGCATTGACAGCCGTGTTGTTGCTTCAACTCAGCTGTGATTGGCCCTAAATGTTGCCGTGAAGGTGGCAGCCAATGACGAAATACTATGAATGTTCTGAGTAGGGCTTGAATCCATTCTAAAAAGAATCAATTCTTAGATGTTGAGATTTGAGAGTCGATTCCAAAGTTTGGAATTGATCCCATCAATTGGAATGGACTCCTCATTCAGAGCATTTTTCAGTTCAACAAAGCTTCTCTATGGATTCCTCTCAAATGTAAGGCTGCATCCTATGAAGGCGACAGACATTTAAATTCATGAAAATAAACTAAAAGGAAACGTCACGAGCACAGATCAGCATATTGACCACAACCACAAGCTCTGTCCGTGTTAATGTTCAGGTTATTTGGATTCAGTTTTTGTGCTTTGAAAGCATGCATTCAAAGTAAACTTCATTATTCAACTAAACTTGTGCACATTTATTTTAGACACTTCATGTCTTGTTCAATTTATGGTATAAAAGCAGGTCCCTGCTGAGCTGTGGGCTATGACTAATTTCATGGGCAAAGCAGACACAATTAAAATATCGAAAAATAATCAAAAACTATTTCATCGATTCCAGAACCAGGAATTGGAATCGGACACGAGGAAAAAACTGTCTGTACCAACAGAGAGTCATTTTCATCATTTAAAGAAATAGCAATTGTCCCATAATTTACTCACCCTGAAGCCATCTTCTGTGTATATGCTTTTTTTTATTTGAAAGTTATGTTAAATAATTCCATAGTGAATGGTGCCCTAGATTTTTAATCTCCAAAAAGTTCATCCATCTATCATAAAGATAATCCATACAACTCCGTGCCATTCATGTTTTTTAAAGAAAGATATCCTTGTTTAAAACTTTTTAAACTATTATCACTGGCTTCCATCAATTCTACATGAATGTTAAGAGTCAAGTTATCACAGATGAAGTAGGATTTAGGCATATGGGAAGCTAAAGCAAGAAAAAGACAGGTACTAAAACAAATCTACAATGTAGCCAAAACAACTAATTTCTTTTCCCAACTTTCCCAAGAGAGGGCGTCAGTTCTCACCTTAGCCGTTAAACATCACATGTTGTACCTTGATGTTGCGTCCGTCAGAGTTTATCTCAGACCAGCTAGAAACACACTTGCCTGGAAGTTTCTAGTCAGTCTAAACACCCTGAATAGCTGGTTCAGTTGGGTTAATTATGGTTGGAGCCAAACCCTGCAAACCTCCTGCAACAAGTTTGGACACTTGGGGTCGTCAAACTTGATCCTGAAGGGCCGATGTCCTGCAGAGTTTAGCTCTGACTTGCCTTAACAAAACCTTCCTGGAAGGTCCAAGACCTTGATTAGCTGCTTCAGGTGTGTTTGATTAGGGCTGGACCTAAATTCTGCAGGAAACCGCCCCTCCACCTGGTGACCCCTGTATAAAAATCTGAAGTATATTCTGGACTTAATTCCTGTAACAACTTGATCTTTGAATTATTCAAACGTATTTAACAGTACATGATTTACCTAAAAGCCATGACTGTTGACCAATCCTGACTGATGCATTTACCAAATAGACCAGCTGTTAACTTTAATCTGTGCATGACAATTAAAATTTAATAAAAAATTTAAATGATTAGCGGTTAGCCTTAGTGTCATTTTGTTCCAAACCTCATGTTCGTTCCATTCATCTTTGGAACACAGGTTAAGATATTTTTGAAGAACTCTAAGAGTAAGGATATTGTTAAAATAGTCCATGTGATATCAGTGGTTAAACCTTAATTTTATGAAGTTACGAAAATACTTTTTGTGCGCAAAGAAAAAGAAGGACTTTATGTGTGCATTACTCTGCTTGTTAACAAGACACGGTGAATCTGGGATCTACGTCAAAAATGTTTTACCAGTGTCCTTCCTACCTTTCTGGGCCTTGAATGTGTCAGTTGCATCGCTGTCTATGCAGGATCTTAGCTTTCAGATTTGATCAAAAATAACTTCAGTATAGCCTGAAGAAGAGCAGAGGTCTTACAGCTTGGAACGACATGAGGTTGAGCAATTAATGACAGAATATCGTTTTTTGGGTGAATATCCTTGTAAAACAGCAATGATGATGAAAGCATGTTTAACCATGACGTGAACCATGTTTAAAATTGTAATAAACTGCTGCTTTGCTTATGCATTATATTTTTGGTCCTAGTTGTTCGACTAGTTTCCTTGTATTTCTTTGAATGAGTGCAAGAAAATGATGATGTATGAATGACGAATATAGACTACTACCACCTGCTGTTATGAACGGAGATGGTGCATTCAAGTCCTCCTGGGAAGTTCATATTTACACATTTGGAAGTCATAATTATGGCGTCATGTGCGTTCGGTCTGAGCAAGATGGTGAAGCACCATTTCTACATTTTTCAGCTAATTCTTCAATTCTACTTCTGAAGCCTGATTATTATAAAGTTTTTTAATTTATTTACGAATTACATTCTTTGCATCTGACATGTTTACTTCTACAACTTGGAAACTTCAACTTGGTTTTAAAGAGAGTTTCACATTCTTAATTATGACGTGTGCATGTGCATTTAACTAAATACAATCCAACACACAATGGGCTTTCATCTCCACTACTTCTTTTGATGTCGCAGAGGAAAAATCAGGGAACAAATTAATATCCATGCATTTAAAAAGTATCCGTTTGGACTTCGTGTTGACTCCACAGACCCCATAAAGACTTTGTATAGATCAATTAGCGGCGCAGAGCTTTAATCACATTTTCCACTCTGTCTTTGTTCTGCGGTTGTTTCTTTGATGAGAAATGGCAGCCACTCGCTGCAGTTTGTCCTCAAATAGCGAAGGACGTGTCACTGATGATAGAGGGTTCATTCAAGGCTGGAACACTTCCAAGGCCAGGTACACTTCATACAAAGCCTGGTGTTAATGGACATTTAGTCATAACACACTTGCTAAAGGCAAAGTGAGTCACTTCCCATAAATTCATTCTCCTCAATGACTGAAAGCACATTCTGTGCATGTTTCCAGTTTCAATGCCTCCAATCTCTGATCTTTTCACATTTTCAAAGCAATACTTTACTCTTCCCACAGCTTGCCACCCACCTTTCTTTCTTCCTTTCTTTCATTCGTTCGCTCTTTCTCTCACACACTCAACATCACGCAGATGTATTTTAACACTCTGAGCTGCTGGAATCCCATCATTAGTTGACACGCTCACAGTCTTGCCTTGATAGGTCAGTTGCCTGGCAACTAATGGTTTCCGTGGTGACAACAATACCCCTGCCATTGTGTCTGTAAGTCATCTTAACCTGCTCCTCGCCATGAATGACCCTCATTTCTGAAAGCACTCCGCATTAGCCCGCTACCGCTCTCGTCCGCTGCCACATTAAAGGCAAAACTGCGTTTTCAAGCATCTGCGAGTTCTGTCTGCATCAGAATGCACGGCGTACATCTAAACGAGATGCGTGGACTGTGCAGGTGCGCTGAACGGTATACGGGTGGCTCGCGTTCTTCACCTCTGTCCGGCTCTGGTAAAATTACCTGTTGATTGGCGCGTTCACGCTCGTGCACCGCAGTGTTAATTGGGATAATGTAAGGTTTTGCAGGGCTAATGAGGCACTAAATAATTCATGAACTTCACAGCAGCCGATGTTGTTGGAGGTGGAAGATGTTCTGATAGACCTGCGTATGCGTGTGAGCGTGTTTACTAGAATAACATAATAGTTTCTGAGCCTGCTATTTTAGTAATGAATAATACATTAGGATTTGTTTAGGATTGTCAAAAAATGTTGAAATGTATTATACCTCGGATACATGTAGGTACTCTGCCAGACCAAAGTTTTTTGGAAGAAGTCTCTTATGCTCTAAGGCTGCATCTATTTAACACAGTAAAAGCAATAATATTGTGAAATTTTATTATTATTTAAAGCAACTGTTTTCCAGTTGAATATACTGTAAAATGAAACGGTCACACTTTATACGAGGTGGCCTTGACTACTATGCACTTACATGAAAAAGTGTACAGTGTTCTTATTGGGTTCATATTGTATTTGGAAACATATTTGTTGATATTGAGGTGGGATACGGGTAAGGTTAGGAACTGTTTTGGTGGTATGGGTAGGTTTAAGGGTGGGTTAAGGGGTAATTATAAATGTAGTTACAGTAATTAACTACAAATGTAATTACGCATAGGTGTTTTCAAATATGTAAAAACATAAATGTACACTATTTATATGTAAGCATATAGTAGTTAAAGCCACCTAATATAAAGTGAGACCAATGTAACTTATTCTTGGGAGGCAAAGATGACACATGGCGTGTCACATGATCTTTCAGAAATCATTTAACATTCTGACTTGGATGATCAGTTATTGTAGCTGCTTAATTATTAATAATAGTCCTTGTTATCAGTGTTGAAGTTTATTTTACATTACTGATTTACTATCTGCTGTGTTCCAAACACCGGAGCGGACGGATTTGACGTTTTTCTGACAAACATTATTGAGGTGTAACAGCATTTTGCATCATTATGAATTATTTGGTCAGCCATACACCGCTAATTAAAACAAACTACCTGTACCGTACAAACTTTATCGCAACAATCACACAACATGTCGCACAAAGTACGAGACAATGGGCGTCTTTCTATTGAAGCAGGAATAAATGCATTAATAAATAGACGGATAAAATAAAGGTATTATCTGCAGACATAATATGCCCGTTCATCTTGATAATGCGTCTGACTTTTCTCCAGCATAGCTGACCCCCCTTGGAAGAAACCCGCGCATTACTGTAAGCCTGTACGTAATAGGTTATCACTAGATGGTGCTAGAGACTTTCTAAAACCGCTCAATCCTTTTCAGAACAAGAAAGCTATTAAGATGCACTGTTCGGCACGATTCGACAGACTGCTGATTAGCTGCAATGTGCCACATTTCTGGAAGATATTCTTGACACTTTTCCAGATGTGACGGGCAACTTAACTGACTGATATAAACGGTCACTCCTATCTCCACTGCACCCTACGAGAACAAAATAAAAGTCGGTTGTTTTAAATTAGAGTTCAGCGGATTTTAAAATAATGTGTAAATAAATATGGCAACACCAAACCTTCGTCAAGGCGCCAAATGTGCTTGAAAACACTTCGCCGTGTTTCCAGGTTTCACGCTTATAAACATAGCTGTCGCCGTATGCCTCATCTGGAAAGAGCGCTCCTAACAATCTGGACCGCATTAGAATCTTTTGTCTCCCTCTTTCTCTTCCTCCTTTCTTCTTCTTTTCCTCCTTTCCCCTCTATTTTTACTTTGTGCTATTCATATTCCTTTCATTAAGCGCTGCCGCTCCCACAATGCACTGCTCCCGGGGCTGCCTGGCAGATGTTTCACAGTTTGTGGCACCAGTGTATATTAGATCAGTGCAAGTAAGTGTTTTCTTAAATTTTTAGGCATGAAAGCGAGCGCTTCAACGAAGCATTAATGATTTTCGTTCGCACACGCCGAACATCTGCAAGTTTACAGACACATATTTGTGTTTTTAATTATAGACGTACGTATTATTAAATGGATGATGACACACCGAAAAATAGCGAGAACGATCCCACAAACTAATGCAGCTGGCCTGTGATGCCTGGCTCTGAAGCTCTGAGAACATCATTATGAGGACCGGTGTCGCAGGGAGAAAAACCACAGAAAAACCAATCCACAGCCAGACTCTATAGACACACTATTTAAGCTACAGGTCACAGATAGAATTAGCAGTTGAGTGTGTGTGTGTGTGTGTGTGTGTGTGTGTGTGTGTGTGTCTGGACGAGACTGCAGCACTAAGTCTGTTCTCGGTTCCTTCCCCCTCCTCCATTTTACTTTCAGAACGCTGTCCCTGTAATTGATCCCAGATTGTCTGTTCGCTTTGCCAGAAGCGATTCATATCGTTTTTATCTTTCAGACAAGCCCTCTACCGTTTCCAGATGGAGAAGGCACAACAGGGTTCAAGTTTGTTTTTCAGAAAATGTAATGCTATAATGTCTTTGACTCCCACAAAAAGCTGCACAAAGCAGCAGGTCTGTGAACGAGCACCTCTAGCCACGGACAGATGGGACGAGCGAAAGCGTGCGAGAGAAAATAAGATATCCTTTTGCTTCGTGGCTGTGTTCTTGAGCGGCATTCCTGGGGATAATTTGTTTACTGGTCTATTTGTTTGCGCACCAATGTTTGTTTGCTCTTCTAAGTGTTAAGAAAGCATATTATCCTTGTACATTTCAAACACTGTCATGGTTAGCGATGTGGTCTGGTTTTCATTCAGTGAGAAAACTTTGCGATGGTGGCTTTCCAGGGCAGTTCCGTTGGGGTGTGTGTGTGTGTGTGTGTGTGTGTGTGTGTGATGACATGTATGCAGCCTGAGAAGCTGATGTGAAAATCTCGCTCCTCAATTGCAAGCAAATGTGGTAAAAACCCCAAGACAAATCTCCTGATGTACATTGTCTCAAGAAGCCATTCCGAAGTTCCAAATCCTATGAAGAAATCTATTACAATGTTGTTTTAAAAAGCCTATTACATTCAGAATCAAAATTAGAGTATGACATAAATTATTTAAGAAGTATTGTGCAATTTTAAATTAAAGGAACATTCTGGAGCAAGCTTTATGCTGTCATAAGTTACCGCAGAAGTCTGTAAAAGCACAAATTTGTGATGCACCCACAATGTAAGTGAATGGGGCAAGCGGTGCAGGACGGAAAGTCTTTTTTTAATTCTTCAGTGTAAAGGCTTCATATTTGAGCTGAAATGCTTTCTCAATGGTCATTCTGAAGTGGAAATGCTAACTCCTGCTTTCTTACCATATTGATTTCTGTTGGTGGGATTTTCTTCATACTGTAGTGTTTTAAAAATGTATTACAAACAATCTATACTGCAGAATACTTTTACAGTAAATAATGTACAATTTTATTTTGACATTACATATGTGTTTATGTGAGGATGTTTTGAAGATTTAAATAAAAAAAAAAATAAAACAGGGGATATCCACCTGCATAATACAGTTATGTATGTAAAAATCATATAATCGTTGTGGCCTTAGAAACAGCATTTTAAGTTGCACATTTAAGTGAACGGTATGTGTACAAAAGTATTAAACATAAGTATTAATTATTTTCGGTCAAGTATTAATACCCTATTAAAAAACTTAATATATGAAATTTAAAATACATATATTTCATATAATGCGTAGTTAAAATCTATGAACAAACATAAACACATTCTACAAAATTATTATTAAATAAAGCATAAAGTGACTGTTAATTCACACTTCTGTATACTTGTCCCATAGACTTAAATTGTGCATGCATTGCAGTATGTTTTAGGTTCTTGCGAACTTTACCGCAATAATGAATTACTAATTACACAACTAATGAAACTTTACCACAGTTGAAATAAAAACAGCTTACGCTCTATTTAACCTGGGAAAATGCACACTGGCTAGTAGTTCAAGGCCAGTTGCCGCAGTCCTGTGCCAGTTGTTCTCAGCACCGTCCTTGATGTCTCCTTATGGTGTCCTTTGTCAGTTATCTAGCCAGGTGTTGAGAGGACAGCACCAGCCTCGATCTCTTTGAAGCCTTTTCCGTCCAGCTATCCTTCAGATTTCAATGTGAAGCCTAATCTCCGCTCTTTATCCCCATGGCATTTATCCATGAGATCATCAGAAGCAACACTGGATTGTAAAGGCTAATTGCACATAATTGCTCACTGGCTCGGAGACCGAAACGAGCAGCTCTGGGAGCAAAACAGAGCCGGTTGCACTGAGCTGAGGAGATACAAGATAGACATCACAGAGAGTTCAGGAAGTCATTTACCGCATTTACCAAAGATACTGTATTTTCCTACTGGCCAAATGAGGAATTGTAAAACTCTTCCCATCTTGTGGGATCACAAAGGGGTCACTGATAATGTGAGAAAAGTGTATAAAAGATTAAGCAAACCGACCACACTCACAAAACGCTTATACCCACGTCCCTACGGACCCGCTTTGCGTTTCTCCACAGAGTGAAATTGAGCTTCTTGTTTTTCCTTGGACCCTGAGAAATATGACATCACACAAGTGCAGGAAATCCTATTTTGGAGCCCGTGAATGCTTCATATACGTTCGGGCCGGCTAGAGCCAAGAGCAAAGAGCCAAGATGTGAAACCAAAGGGGGAAGAAAAGGAAAAAAAAAGAAATTAATTTTCACAAGCTTCTACTTCTCTCTGCCTTCAGCTTCTTTTGGCAAGACACAGGAAAACAAAGAGGCCTGTTAAGGGCCACCTGCTCAGGGAGGATTGTGGGTAAGCACTTCCGCACACTGAACAGCTGACGCGGTGCCACTGAGGCAATGGCCCTGAGGGAGTCTTTTACTCCGACTGGGGGTCGGTAAGATTAGGAGGAAACAGGAAACAGAAGATGAGGTCGTCGCGGCCACTCGACCGCGGGCGTCATTGTCAGCGCCGAAGCTTCTTCTCTCTGATGGACAGTAGAGCGGTCTGCATGCAGTACATAAACGCTCCACGCTACATTAGAGGCCAAAGCCTTTCCACATGTTGTTTGCAGAAGGCCTCTGTGGTGCCTTTTTCCCATCTGGCTCTTTCCAGGTCAGCTGGACCGCCCCCCTTGTCTTATATACACACCGGCGTTCGCCATCCCTGACGTGAACCTGCGTTCCGCCTTGCAAGCGCTCCACCGAAACGCAAGCAAACCCTCTCCAGGGTTTTGTGGTTTCGCGCGTATACTCACACAGGCCGGTCTCGCCGTGTCACGGGTCTCTCGCTCCCTCCGTGGCAGGTCAGCCGAGCTGTAAAACTCACTCTAGTGTGTCCGCCGCTTGGCAGAGCCACAAATACATCCACGGCGCTTTGAGAAGCAGTTAAGCTCATCCGTTCAGAGCCTGACACACTTTGTTGACAGGCCACAAGCCCCTCTCCATCATTAAGAGTCTGAGTGGGCCTGTGAGAAGCCATTACGGTATTGCCCTTGGTGTGGCAGCCAAAGATATTACACAGCATACTGTAACTCGGAACATGGAGCCTGGGAAAATGTGGTTTGTGTGTACAGTACAAACTAAATGCAAAGCTGTCAGCAGTTACGGTAATGAAAGAATTAGGAATGAATAAGCCACCCTCCTTGAAGCCAGTCAGGATAAATCTGATGTTGCTGGAATGTCCCATCGGGCATCAGACTCCACTGTAATGCTACTGTGGCTGAAAGTTATGAAAATTTGTGCTGTTTTTTTCTTTCTCCCATAGGCTGTTTTTGTCATGCTGTCCACTTTTGCTATCCTTTGCCGTCCTCTCCTTTCTCATCATGCTTGTATTTCTGTCATCTGTCTCTAACCTCAAATGCAGGGGCCGAGATGATCAAACCAATGCAGAGCCGACAACTGTAACTACGCCAGAAGAGATGAGGTAAAATAATATGAGATGAGAGAAGACTAAATTAGATGATTACAGGAGACAAGAAGAGAACAGATGGAACAAAGTGAGTTGAGAGAAGAAGGGAAGAAAATAAACAAATGAGGAGGCAATACAAGATGAGAAGAAAGTGCACAGGAACAGAGGAAACCAGAATGAGATAAGATGAGATCTGAGGAGAGAAGAAGGAGGCAAGGTGAGATTAGACAATATGAGAATAGAGGTGCAGATATTAAGCAAAGACAATAAATGAAAAAAGAAAAGGAGATAAGATGAAAAGAAAAGAAAGAAGGAGACAAAACAATATGAAACGAAGTCAACATTAGAGAAATAAAAGAAACATATGAGTATAAATGAGAAAGAGAAAAAAAAACCTTTCCGGTCAGGATGACAATGCAAACAAAATGAGGCAATGAGGAAGACAAGAATAAACTAAGACAAAACATTTAGACAAAAGGGCAAACAGGAGAATAGATTAGAAAGAAGACACAAAAGAAGAAAACATTAGTTGAGAAATAGCGATGAGAAGTTAGAGCACAAGAAACAATATGGGGACAATGCAAATCAGCGGACACTGAGATGAGACAAGGAGAATAAATTAGATGAAAATGAGATGAGGGAGAGGTTACAAGATATGGTCAGCCAATATAAGACAAGACCATGTGAAATAAATTAAGAGGTGACGAGTAAAAAGAGAGACAAGTGTGAGATTATGTAAGGAGGAGACAAGAGGAGAGTAAATAAGATGAGAAAAGAAGAACTGAGACTGAAGTAGAAAATGTGCACAGACTGAAGTAGTATAAGTCTTTAGTTCTTTTAACTGTGATGATTATGACTCACATTTAACAAAACCCCACCAATTCAACAAATTAGAATATGGTGACATGCCAATCAGGTACGTGCCTCAAAACACCTGCAAAGGTTTCCTGAGCCTTTAAAATGGTATCTCAGTTTGGTTCACTAGGCTACACAATCATAGGGAAGACTGCTGATCTGGCAGCTGTCCAGAAGACAACGATTGACACCAGGAGGGTAAACCACAAACATTCATTGCCAAAGAAGCTGGCTGTAAACAGAGTGCTGTATCCAAGCATGTTAACAGAAAGTTAAGGGGAAGGAAAAAGTGGATGAAAAAGATGCACAACCAACCAAAAGAACCACAGCCTTATGAGGATTGTCAAGCAAAATCGATTTAAAAATTTGAGTGAACTTCACAAGGAATGGACTAAGGCTGGGGTTAAGGCATCAAGATCCACCACACAGACCTGTCAAGGAATTTGGCTACAGTTGTCGTATTCCTCGTGTTAAGCCACTCCTGAACTACAGACAACATTAGAGGTGTCTTACCTGGGCTAAGGAGAAGAAGAATTGGACTGCTGCCCAGTGGTCCAAAGTGCCTTTTTCAGATGAGAGAAAGTTTTGTATTTCATTTAGAAACCAAGGTCCTACAGTCTGGAGAAGCTCATAGCCCAAGTTGCTTGAAGTCCAGTGTTAAGTTTCCACAGTCTGTAATGATTTGGTGTGTAATGTCATCTGCTTTGAAAACCAAAGTCACTGCACTCGTTTACCAAGAAATTTTGAAGCACTTCATGCTTCCTTCTGCTGACCAGCATTTTGAAGATGCTGATTTAATTTTCCCAGGACAATTTGGCACCTGCCTACACTGTGAAAAGCACCAAAAAGTTGATTAAATGACCATGAAGTTGGAGTGCTTGACTGGCCAGCAAACTCACCAGAAAGAATCTATGGGGTATTGTCAAGAGAAAAACGAGAAACAAGAAACCAAAAAAATGCAGATGAAAGCCACTGTCAAAGAAACCAGGGCTTCTACACCATCTCAGCAGTGCCACAAACTGAACACATCCATGCCACACCAAACTGAGGCAGTAATTAAAGTAAAAGGAGCCCCTACCAAGTATTGAGCACGTACAGTAAATGAACATACTTTCCAGAAAGCCAACAATTCACCATTTTTTTTAATTGGTCTTATGAAGTATTCTAATTTGTTGAAATAATGAGAAATAAAACTTAAAAAAAATACAAACAAGACAAAGAAGGATAATACAGGATAAATTAATACAATTTTAGAAGAAGAGATGGTGTCAGAGGAAACCTAGAGTCAAAGTGAGCTTGAATGAAACATACCTGACCTCTTCACCAGGAGACAAAAACGTGTGCATTTGTGTGAATGCAGACTGCCACCCTAACTGAAAGTACATAAGATAGAAGGGGGAAACATAGAAAAGTAGAGGAGCTCTCGGCTAGGGGAAGACATGCCAGGTTACATATTTAAGAACACAGAGGGAGTCTGTGCAGCGCTGCACATTAACTACACACAGAGCTTAGCCTGATACATTAATGATACACAGACTATCTGCACATACTTAACAGTTACAGCACAAACACCATCTGATCAGGATATGGCATTCTTCAGTCAGTGTAAACACAGATCCTGATGCAATCATTTTCTGCAATCGTTTTAGCCGAGGCCAGACGTTGAATTCATTATACAGTCATGTGATGATCACCGAAAAAGGAAATCAATGGCGGAGATTGTACTATCCATCTTGCTATCTTTATGCCTTAATACATTCCATCAAGGCAAATAACTCAAAAAAAAGTTTTTCCTTACCATAGTATCTTATCATAGCTGCAGGTTACTACACAATTATATAAAAATAAACACACAATTGTAAGATATAAATTCAGAATTGCATGATACAAACTAGCAATTGCAAGTTGTGAAGTCAGAATCTTTTTAACTTGCAATTGAGTTTATATATCACATTTCTGAGAAAAGGTCAGAATTGCAAGATATATAGTCACAATTTCGAGAAAAAAGTTATAATTGTTACTTTATGTCACACAATTGTGAGTTATAAAGTCAGAATTCAGAGATATAAAGTGACAATTCTCACTATTGCGACTTTCTATATTTTTCTTGCAATTGCACCATTTTGTTTCGCAATTCTGACTTTATAATTTGGAATTGCAAGTTTACATTTCACAATTCTGAAAAATAAGTTCAAATTGTATCAGTTTGTATCATGCAATTCTGATTTTTTTTTTCAGTGGCAGAAAAAAAGCTTTTAAAACAAGCTGTTAATAAACCATATGATTAAACTGATTCCATCAAATGATTGAGATTTTTATAATGAAACAGAATGAGAAATGAAATGGAAAAGCATTTATTGAATATTTTTTAAAGTGATTATTGTCTCTGCTGTACAGCTGTGTGTACACACTGTGTCTTTAAACTTTTTTCTCTCTAAAAGGACAGCAGGTCCAACAGACCTGTGCTCTTCATAGCAATCCGGGCCTCACTCTAAAGTGCTGCCAACCCCCCTGCCAGGCACAGCCGGATTTGTGTTGAAAGGGCGCCACACCTGAAAGCTTTTACCCAGCAAACAGGCCCCAGATAAGACTCGGAGACTTGTAATACCTTCCACTCCGATCTCTCCAATCCTATCTCCTCTCATCGCCACCCCCTCCTTACGTAAAAAAACACCCCCAAAACATTTTGTTTTTCTACTGCTCACATTTTCCAGCGTCCCTCCCTCCCTCGCTCCCTCCCTCCCTCCCAGGGCTGTAGGTCTGCCGGAGCAGATGTGTCTGGCCTCCGCAGTCTCAGACTGCTTTAATAAGGGATGTGTTTCACCGGTAAGGAATTTGGTCGACCAGTCCGCCCCATCTAAAGCAGGCCCACTCATCCTACTCATCACAAATCAACTCTGCTTTGGAATCTCTGCCTTTTATCTACCTTTCATCATTGTCGTTGTGTGATGCAGCATCTGCGGTAATAAAATGGCAGGGGTTGCTTTTGTCTTTTTTTTTTCATGCGAACTTGCAGAATTATGGCATTCCTGCCAAAGAACATTCTGTTCAAGGCAATATGTGAGAACCAACCGACTTCAAAATTTATTTAAACATCTAAAGACTCAACTTTCAGGCATATGTTTAGTCAAAAAATATTCCCCCTTGCATTATTCCAAACCTGTAGGGTTTTATTCTTTTCTGGGGAACTTTATTCTGTGGAATTAAATTATAAACATTAAGCTTTCAAGTCTTTTCAAGAAGGATTAGGATTTTATTATATGAATTGGAATTTGAATTCATTGTAATTCTACTTCCTTTCTGTCACTTGCATGTGTTCATCACCACTAGGCCTTGGTTTCAACACTCCACTTCCAGTAATACATGTGCACAGAAGAGATTGTAACCTAGTAATCCAAGTAAATAGTATGTAGCAGTGTTTGTTCTTCTCATTGAACTTCTATGAACTTCTTCATATTTGAGCAGGTAACAATCATATGAGATTTCAAAAAGTCCTGTACCTCAACCTGCTCAATAATGAATGATGCAGTGTCACCTCCAGATACTCTATACCTCCCTCTGCCTCAGAGAATGAAAGAAACCATACGAGGCACACCAGGGCACTGTAAGGCACTAATAAATTATTTAAAGTAACTGAGATGGAGTACTCTGTCTGTTACCTGAGTCCCAGTAGTCTCTTCATCAGAAGGTTCTGGTTTAGATGGGACAGAAGAGAAACTGTCCAAATGCCTGTTGTGTATAGGTCTGCTTTCAGCATTTCCTGAAGTTTGTGGCACCATGGGGATCGCACGGTTCTTTCCTCTACTCTGTTGCTTCCTCTTGGTTTTTGTAGAAGGTAAGGAGCAGCGATGAAGGATAATGTCTGTTTTAGGTTTCTGGACAGAAGTGTGTCAGAAACATTCTTAATATAAAGCAAAAAGACAAAGAGTTCATGTTTGAAGGAGAGGTGCAAGTAGAGATATGCTGAATAGGAAGTTTTGATTATGCCTTTGAGCTGTTAATCTGGTCATATTAACTTGAGGAGCGCAGGTCTCGTGATTAAATCAAACCAAGCCAAAGAGAACACTAAGGGGTTTAGTTCAAATGTTTTGGGACCCTTCTTGTATCTTAATAGGATAAAGTTAATGCAAAGTTTGCAAACCTGGTAAAATAAACCAAATGTTTTCTTATGTCTATCATTTAATATCAAGTTTGGCACTGGTACTTTTCTGTATAAGTTTAAGATTTAAGGTTTTTTGCTGTACGATACATCAAGGCTTGTGTTTAATAGAGACAATGTGGGATCACAACAGCTCAACAATGGCAATACACAAATATCCTTTTCAAAGTTGCAATTGGCAATGATTATAATTAATTCAGAAGACGAAATTGTCTGGTAATAGGGGATTATTAAGGTAAAAGCATTGTACATGGCTATTGATTTTTATTTTAATTTGGTAAACCCCATTAAGGATTGATTCTCAGTGAAGAAAACTTGGAATCTTTATGTCATGGCAGCACAGAACAAGTTACTTGAATATGATTTCTGGAATTTATGACAAATTTACTGTTAAATTGTATTTGCTTAGGTCTAGATATCCCAGACCCTGATGAAATCGAGTACATCAGGCAACACATGGAGGCTACAGTAAACAGCACTGTGCACCTTCATTGTGGATCCGATGTGCCCACATTGTTCATTTGGGTCTTCTCCAGGCCTGGGACAGAGAGAAATGAGCCTCTGGCCTACAACTACGGCCAGGGGTCCAAGCTCCTGGCCTTAGCCAGCACCCTGGGAGAGATTTCCCTGCTCGCTAACACAACCACTCTGGTGATTGAGGGGGTCTCGGATGAAGCCGAGGGGGTCTACACCTGCCAGGCCTTATACGACATGGAAGAACCGCCTAAGGTTAGGTTTTACTACACCCAGCTGCATCTGCAGGATGAGGAAGAGAGATCCCTGGGGTCAGGATCCCCACCCCCATCCAGCGATTAAGCAGTGGTTTAATTAACTGCAATGTAACTAATCACAGGGTATTCTATCATGAACAGTTAATGTGGCAGTGTACAACATTTGTGTAAATTCACTGCGATTCAACATATTCACAATTAAATAAATGAGTTTTGAATACAAATAAACTGCTGTTCAATGCTGTGTTGGTCACTTTGATTTTGTAATTCAAAATATCTTTAATTCCAAGTTTTTTTATTATTCCATCTGAGGCACCACTAACAGTCAATCTGTCTCTGAATATCTGAGTAGTTAAATATTTTGTTTGTAAGTTACCACCAGGAACATAACTATCCCTTAGTGTGGGAAATAAACAGCTCTTGGCCTTGAGTAATGGATCCATAAACCACCATGTCTGGGCTTCTATACTGCAATAGATCAGTCAGAAAACCAGAACTACCAATATAAATATTGGTCACATAACTCAGTTATTTTTATGATGGGAAATTCAGTCTTGGCAAACGCTATGCTCAGACAACAGGATTGCACCACAATTGTAGCACATCAAACATGATAAATTCTGAACAACAAATTTATTTAGGGATAATTGTTCAGTATTTTTGCTACTTCTGATATGACTCACTATACTGATGACTGTGATTTTGGCAGGTACTGTGGGAGATGGTCCTGGAACAGCAAATGTAGTAACCCTATTGCAAACCGCAACCCTTAACCCACAATCAGGAGGAAATGATAGGTTGATATGCCTTAGATAGTTTGCCGAGAAATGATAATTATGTTATCATTTACTCACCATCATGTCATTCTAAACTCTTCCAAAATATGTGGTTGGGTAAATCCGGGACAGTGGCAGTACACTGAGATTCTTAAAAAGGCACTCAACTTTGTCAGCAAAATGGTACTTGCAATGGTACTCGATGATTTTACATAGGCTTACTCCAGTAGGTTTTGGTGCCAAACAACCTGAAGAAAAGTAAGAAAAATGCAGAATGAAGATTGTATTTTTGCCACCTAATGGACTACAGTGTGAGATACTAAATAACACGCAGGAAAGCAATGGTAGCTGCAACAATTTTACTGCTAAATAATGGGTTATTTTACCCAAACCAGTTGGAGCACTTGAAAATGATCATTGAGCTTTCCTGACGCTCCTAGGTGCTTTATGTCCTGCCACTATATGGATTTGACCCATCAAAATATTAATTAATTTGTCTTTTCCACAGAAGAAATGAAGTATCACGTTTTGAAATTCATGATTGTCTAATAGAAATAGTGTTCCAGGATAAACAATTATATTACACCTTGTAAAATCATTGCACTCTTTCTCCCACACCACAAGGCAAGAAAAAAAAAATATTTTCACACATCGTCAAATGAGATTGGAAAATGTTGTGAAGGTTGACTGAGGTAAGGGCTAGTGCTGTCAGCATGTTTAAGTGACTTGTCATCATTGGTCTAATTATGAGTAGAAACACAGACACACGGAACTCAGAAGCGTAACGCAGGTCAGACCTCAGGAATAACAGAAAGCTTGTAAATTAACATTATGAGACCTTTATCCCTTCCACACAACAGAAATATAGTGATAGCCATCCGTAATTCAAACCCCATATGGAATAACAACCCAATCATCAGCTGATCTGCTAAGTCTTGCATACATTTCCTGTCGGCTGTGGAGATCTTGGTCAAGAAAATGGTAGTTTATTTGTACAACACTGATTATGGGGCTGAAATTTGCTTAAAATAATAGAAATCTGGGGGAGGGCCAGAGTCCCAGAGTCTTTATGCGGTTTTGTAACCTCTCGTGGATAAATGGCTTGGAAGCCAAGTCAAATCAGGCCACTCTCAGAACAAGAGACGAGAAAAAAGAAAGAATCAGGGCCTAATTCATGAGTGTTACATTCATTCAGGGTGTGCCAAAGAGACAGGCGAAGAATGGTGGGCGGAGGAGGGGGTTGGAAAGGGCGCTAACAGGTCCTCTCAGAGACTGAAGGAGGAATTTTTGGGGTGGACAATGGGCACATTTGTTCCCATGGTGCCCTTAATAAGGGGTCTGAGTGCTGCGCAGGAGGCTAAAGAACAGGGTTGAGGCTGGGTAAGTAGAGAGCAACTTCATACAGAAGCAGGTCTTCATCAGGAGGTCCACAACCTTATCTTCATTTCATCAAATGACCTGAGACCTCTGTCAACATCTCTCTTCTTTCTCTCTGTGCCACAGTAACTTTATTCTTTTTCAGTATCCTTTTCCCATCTATTGTTCCTGGACTCTTTCTCAATAGAGGGGTTTGGCAGTTCTAGTCCTGGAGGGCCACTGACCTACAGAGTTTAGTTCCATACCTAATCAACAATCTTACCTGCATTCTCAGAAATAAAGGTGCAGAAATTATAACTGCCAGAGTTTCTTTTATACGGTAGACATTTGCACCTAACTGGTACCTAAAAGGTACCACACCAGTAACTGATTTTGTACATTTTTTTGTACATTTTCATGTTTTCATAATTACAAAAAAAGAATTACAGGCATGTATGTTGTATTAGGGCACTAAACTCTGCAGTTTTGTCTAAGTTGCCAATCCAGGTAGTAGAGTATGGTTTTAGCACCTGATCTAAATGGCTTTAGTACCTTGCCAAAAAGTTCTGATTCTCTTGGGCACATTTTTTCATTTTGCGATCATTTTTAACCTAAGAGCACTTCATTTAAGGCATCCATTTGATCAGTTTTAGCATTCCCTGGGAATTGAACCCTTGACCTTGGCGCTACTACAATCCTGCTCTATTATTTGAGCAACAGGAATGCCTTTGTGGCTAAAGCTATACTTTGTCACCGCTCTAAAAGTCATCTTCACAATACTGAAGCAAAATTCACAGGTCCGGGAGGATAAGCTTTGATATCATTGTGTGATCTGATATGCTTCAGGTTTCTAAGCCTACCTTTGCCTGTTGTTTAGATCCTGGCTTTGGTTTTCCAAATGAAGCCCAGTGGAACAGAAGGGAAATTTTAAAATCCAGACACCGTAAGCCCAGCCAGAAATCAGGAAACTACCTTGAAGTGGCCTGGATTGTGCGCTAAACGGTTCACCACAATCTGGCAACAGCAAGACCTGCTGTCTTTGTTCCATCTTCATTATTCTTTCCAACCAAAAATGACAGATGGAAGTGTCATGATGTCAATGGGTTTGTAGGGAATAACCAGCAGGTCTGAGTGTCTGGTGGCAGTGCTGGCACTATAATTGAAGGACACTGACTGGGTTTACTGAGGACTATGAGACTAAAAGCTGACAGCTCTGTTAGCCAATATCTACTCCAACCAGCCTACTTTACTTAGAAATATACACAGGTTCAACATCCCAGTCATGGTTAAGCAAGTTATAATGTTATAACATGACAAAGGCTTAGTTCAAGGATATCAAGTTAGACCAAGTACAATAAACCTCACTATTTTTTTAAGCTAAAATAAGAGAAATAATGACAACATTTAATCAATTAAATTCTAAACAACTTTTAGAGTGTAGCGTAGAATACTTTCTGTATTTTTGCATATTTCGGCAGCAACAAGCCTCAGTACTCTAGGGTGCGATAAAATAGCATTCAAAAGTCTGCATTAATATTTAGGAACATGGCTATAAACACTGACTTTAATTTGTTTAGCAAGATTCTCCCCTGACTGTTTCTCCACCATGACAACAGTGAAAACTGAAAATAAAATAATTTACACTTCTATACTGCCCCTTGTGGAAATACTGAAAACTTCTAACTCGTACTGTTGACATGAAAGCGTTTTCTTTAATAACCAAAAATAGCTAGTGGATGCATTTTATATCAGGAATATGAGCTTATCTGTTTTCTTTTAAATCTTGGCTTTGGTTGAGCTATAGATGGGGTTTGTACCTATCAGAGCTGTGTTTGGAGAGCATTTGACTTTCTATGTGCTTTTACAGGAAAGGTGTAGCCAGGAGTCTCTGTTTGAATAGGGAGCATTCATTTTTATCATCACTGCAGTTGTCAGTGATCAGTGCAAAAGTTCAGGAGTTTTGAAGCCCGGTATCAGTAAATGCTCTTTATGGATGATGGTGGAGGATGTTTGGCGTCTGAAAGTTACTGTATGCTTCCATAGCACATCAAGAGGATGTGTTTTCATAATTTCATCGGCCATATCCCATGAAATTATGAAAGCACATCTTCTTAATCCGGCCAGTCTGAAATCAGCCATTAAAGTGACAATGACAATGCACAATCCGCCCTTTGTGAATCTGCTCATGTAGACAGTCAGCTTGAGTACAAACCACATCTGAAACTGGAATAAGCAGACCACTAAGCAACAAACAAAAACACTCACGTGGTGTCTACAAGACCAGTGCCTTTCAAAGCAGTCTGGGAAGGTCAAAGGTCATTCAAGCACTCAAATGTTTGTTTATGGTTAACAAAGAGTTGTAGAGAGCAGCGAGGAGGTGTGGCTGGGAGGCTGCTGGGATTGACTGTGGGAAACTTCAAAGAGCTGTTGCAATTACCGGATACTTGAGCAGATATTTCTGATATCCCTCAGGCACTGACAGTGCAGACTGCTTTATTGATTATAGTGGGAGCAAACTAATTTTAGACTAGGTGAAGACCACAAAACCAAACGTTGAGAGCTTGCAGGCTTCCCAAGTTCCAGATGTGGATAACATATGTGTTTTATGGGTGAAATAAACCATGTTGAGGGGCCATATGAAACTGTTAATATTTGTCAAAATTTGGCAGTTTGAGAGCGTATGGTATAGCATTAAAACTTCAAAGGAGGAAATAGATAGGTGTAATACTTAATCTTCTCTTTATATTATTACAAAACTTTACACATACAATGGCTAAACTCCACACTGTGTGGAAAAAAAACAAAAAAAAACAAGTCAAATAAACAACAAAAAATAAAAAGTTTCTCATCATCATCATCATCAAAAAAAAAAAAAAAGCATAAATAATATAAAAGACAAACTTTTTTCTTACAACAGATACATTCATATGAAATAATATTTTACTACTACAAAAAATAAATAAGTAATCTAAAGAGTTTTTGCTTTTACTTTTAAAAGTCCTCTCACAAGTGGGATCATTTCAGCCTTTGAGTCTTCCATCATTTTTGCCTAAAAGTCTCTTCCGTTCTGCTTTCTCTTGTCAGTCTTCTCCAGCTCTGCAAGCAGTCAGTTTAGTGTCCATTTCAAGTCACGCAATGTCTCTGACCAATCCATCACTGGCCGTTTCGTTTTTACAGATTTTATTATTGTTCATGTTCCTATTCCCAATTGCTCACGTCCTCTTTCTTGTGTTAAGTGTATTTGATGCAGAAGTGTTTTCTGGTTTAGACGTGTTCAGATCTCTTGTATGCTAGGCTGGATGAGATCTCCAGTCAGGCTTCCAGTAGAGATCCAGGCTGTTTTTTCCTTACAGTCCAGATCGGGCAGTCCCAGCCGTTCCCAACACACCACAGGACCCTCCGAGTCTTCAAGCTGCATGGGCTGAACCCCTGTTGCACACACGCACAAACAGATTTATGCAGTCCAGTATGCAGCAGTCTAGTCAGGTAAAATAATATCGCATGATGGGTAATTTACAGTTTGCCAATGCAGTAATTTCCTGAAGAGCAAGAAGAAACACTGACTTTCCTCATTCAGAGGGAGTGCGGAGTGAATCAGAGAGCTCTTTATAGAATTGAAACTCTCTCACCTCTCTGCTGCTCGAGGGTGGACTTTGTTTCCACTGGCAGACAAGGGGAATTCTGGGAAAGGGGTGGAGCCTTGCCCTCCTCAGCCTCTTCGGCTGGATCTCTCTCCTGGGAGCCGTTGAGCTGTGGGCTGTCACGTCCATGGCAGCGAGACAAAACAGGGTTGAGGGGCATCATTTCCAGCCCGTCGGGTTGGCGCGCTGCCACGCGGTGCATTAGAGGGAGAGTGCCGCCCGTGAAAGTGCCATTGGTTTTTGTGTAACACCTGTTCGCAAAACACAAACGCAGGACGTAAATAATGGCCGCCACACGTGCCGAGGCTGAAACATCTTTGAACCACATTTCAAACTAAGTTGTCATTTGTTACATTTACATTTATTACAATCTTTATTAATATTTGTTCATGTTAAAATGCAGTCATTCATTGTTAGTTCATGTTCACACACTATTAATAAATAAAAAGTATTGTTCATTCTTAGTTCATGTTAACTAATGTAGTCAACTAATGTTAACTAATAAAACTTTACACTGTAAAGTGTGACCAACTAAGCATTTTCCAGAAAACAAAAAACAACCAAAAAAGCATTGTAAAATTGTGGCATATAAATATATTTCAATCTATCATATGAAATATATGAACTTATGAACGTATTTTAAATCTAGACTACTTATTTCAGTGTCAAATATATTATTACGGTTTTTATCAACAGTTTAAATTAGGTTTATTTTGCTATTTTCCATTTTTATTTTTGTTAAAGATTTTGTAATACTTTGTGTATTTTTTTTTATTTTTATGTTGTGCTTGTGCTTTTATATTGTCATTTTTTGTCCATCTGGTCGTATCTATAACGTTTTTGTTTTATTATTTATTAGAAACACAAAGGGTAAGTAGTATAGTGACCAATTCTCACTAGTTGCTTATTAGCATGCCTATTATGAACATATTGACTTTTTATTAGTAATTATAAATTAAATATTTCACATGATCATGTTCTACATCCCTAATCCTATCCAATACCTAAACTTAAATACTGCAGTAAAAATAAGCAGCAGATTAGGAGGTTATAGATGAAAAAGTCAGTTATTGGTTTGTTATTAGCAGGAACTGAACCCTAAAATAAAGCGTGACCTTTACATCCCTTCTCGCAATCTACCTCTAGTGTACTGTGCAACGTGAACATTCTTCAAAGTTTCTGCTTTTGTGTTTTACCAAAAGGAAGTCACAGAGGGATATAAGGGTGTGTAAACGATAGTAGAATT